>NC_056597.1:37518807-37780759 GCF_018340385.1 Cyprinus carpio | reverse complement strand
TGCAGACGCACCGCTCCTGGAACGCACTGACGGACCGCAACCGCGTGAACGCTGGAATCCGTTACATGGGTGCGTAAAAAAAAAAAAAATGCAACGCATACACACTGCAGACGGAGTATGTGTGAAACAGGCATAAGGTTGTTTGCAACTTGTGCAATGCGGAATTAGTTTACTGTAGGAGTTCTTCCAGTCTCAAGTACCACCTAAACACAAAGCATCCCCTTAGCTAATGCGGAAGATGCCGGGCCAAGCAATGTAGCGCAGGGGAAGAGTCGTCGTCAAACTACTATGTTTGAGTGCAGCACAGCTCTATCAGTACTAACAAGTACTACTTATTGAACATAATTTGAATGCCTTCGGCAGAATTCAAATAAGCCATTTTAATCTAGATTAATCTAGATTAATTCCAAGATTACATTGAGATTAATCTAGATTAAAAAAAAAATAATCTATGGCCACCACTAGTTTTTATACTTATCTAGTATCACTCATTTAAATGGGAAGCTTTTTATATCTTGTATATTTATACATTTTGTACCCCTCTGTCCTGTATTGTTGTTTTTATTGTTAATAAACAAACCACATCCATCCCCCACACTTTTGAAAAGCTTGCTACGCCCCTGACTAGCAACTCCAGTCCACAGTTTAAAAGTATTCTTGCTTTATTTCAATCTGCTCCACCAATCGTTTTCGTTTCAGAGGGCAATTGGCAAACTCATCGTGTCCTAATTGGTCTCCTGCCGTGACGTCCACCCTTTTAAACCCACGCGTGCTCAGCGCGTGCTTCACGGTTCTGTCGCACCTGGCGGATGTCATGGCATTTTCTCTTCTCCATTACATCTTGTCGGCTCATGGATCTATGGAGTCTACAAATCAGTACTTTCAGCCCTGGAAGGATTACATGGGTCTGGCAGACATGATCAGAGGCATGCAGCGGCCAGCAGAGCAGCCAGACGCGCTCCTGGAGTCTCCAAGCGGCCCGACGCGAGCGCACGGGACCCTGACGACAGAGAAAAGAGACCCGGAACGCGGCAAGAGCACCCGCAGCAACCCATCCGAGAAGAAGTTCTGCAGCTTCTGCAAACACAACGGAGAGACCGAAGCCGTGTTCACCTCGCACTACTTAAAAGACCGCGCTGGAGACGTGACGTGCCCGTACTTGAGCCAGTACGTGTGTCCCCTGTGCGGAGCCACCGGGGCCAAAGCGCACACCAAGAGATTCTGCCCGCTCGTGGACAAAACCTACAGCTCCGTGTACGCCAAATCAACATGGTGAACCGGACGTTTCTGGCCACGGTATACAAGAAGGACGTTTTTACGAGTAGTTTTAATATTCCAGTTTTAATTGTTCAATCCATAATGGCTTGTGTGTAAGTTTGCATGCATGTGTGCTTTTTGGTGTTGTTTGATTTTGCACGGTTTTTTGTCTTCCTCTTGTGTGCAGTGGTGTTTTTCACTCTAACAAACTTGTACACAAGCCAGTTGGCTTGCTACAGGTGCAACCACGTGTGAACTAGCGCTTTCTTGTTAATTTTACTAAAAAAAAAAAGTATCTTGTGATTAATCTGTGGTGAAATATATATAAACGCTTTTAGTGTTATTTACATGTGTTTCTCTTTAAAGCTGCCTATGTTTTGCATTAACATTTAAAAATCTCAGTCTTCTGTTTTATTTCTTTTTACAACATTTTGAAAACATTATCAGGTTTTGTTCACGTGACATCAGGAAGTTCATGTATATTTGCTTAAAAATGATTACCTTGGGACAAAACAAGAAAATGAACAACAGAACTTCTTTGGAACCTCAATTACATCACAGCACTTGCTTCGAAATTGGTTCAGTTTGACTCACACTTTTTTTTTTTTTTTTTTTTTTTTTTTTTTTTTTGTGTAGTCTACAAAAACATGACTTCACCGAATCAAACGCCAGCACACAGCAACAACCAGAAAGATTCATTTTATTTTATGCAGAATGTTTTGAACAGGAATTTGACCGATTTATGACTTCTGGAACTTTGAAGACCGTTGCTAAGGTTAATGACCCTTCAGTCTTGGGGGTCACACCCTGTGACTGACAGAATTACAATGTTTACTATGCTTGAACCCATAGGAAAAGTGTAACTTAGGCTTACTAAAACAGAGCAACTCTATGCATGTTGTGTCCTTGTCAAACAAGTGTGTAACTGAACAGTTGTGAACCAGTGCCTGCTATCTGAACTCATCCAGGTAAATTATCTGCTAGCCTTCTTTCTTTAATTTACATTTTTTTTTCTGTCCATTATATCATGCAGTAAAATACATTCAGAATCTATTGTTATTATGCCTATTTTCTGAGTTTGGAGCGAGGTTTTCTGCCTTGTTGCCCAAATCCAATCTTTCCCATGTGTCCATCAATAACTGACTGCAAGAAACATCAAAATTACGGTTTATGTTCAAAATCGTTCTTTACTGTTATTTATTAATAAACCTAATGGTAAAACCACAAAATCTGAATTGTGTTCAAGTGCTCAAAAATAAACTCCTGACTTACTTCAGAAAGGCAATATCTCTGATTAGGTCACATACAAGCTCTGTGGCATCTTCCAGATCACAGGAGGCTTCTGAGATGGGGAGATCCTCCAAACTGAGCAAAATATAAACCATGAAAATAACACCTTGCACTGTGCATTAATATTGTGGACAGTAAAGTCTGAAATTTAACCAGCCCTCTAGAAATCTAAACAGACCTCCAGTAACATTCAAAGTCGATGGTTCACTCATCTCACCTCAGAGGGATGTTGTTGAGCTGGGAATCTGTCACGGAGTGCATGGATAAGGGGCTGGAGAGATCCGCCCAGCGGCAGGATTCTGATGAGGCTCTGATGAAAACATTATCAGGTTTTGTTCGTGACATCAGGAAGTTCATGTATATTTGTTTAAAAATGATTTACCTTGGGACAAAAACAAGAAAATGAACAGAACTTTTGGAACCCTGTGTTCATATCACAGCACTTAAGCTGAAATTGGTTCAGTTTGACTACACTTTTTTTTTTTTTTTTTTTTTTTTTTTTTTTGTGTAGTTTTACAAAACATTACTTCACCGAATCAAACGCGCACACAGCAACAACCAGAAAGATTCATTTTATTTATGCAGAATGTTTTGAACAGGGAATTTGGACCGATTTATGACTTGGAACGTTGAAGACCTAAGTTGCTAAGGTTACGACCCTTCAGTCTTGGGGTCAGCACCCCTGTGGGACTGACAGAATTACAATGTTTACTATGCTTTTGAACCCATAGGAAAAGTGTTTAACTTAGGCTTACTAAAACAGAGCAACTCTATGCATATGTTGTGCCTTTGCTCAAACAAGAAGTGTAACTGAACAGTTGTGAACCAGTGCCATGCTAATCTGAACTCATCCGCGTAAATTATTCACAGTCTTTCGTCTTAATTTACATTTTTTTTTCTGTCTATTATATCATGCAGTAAAATACATTCAGAATCTATTGTTATTATGCCTATTTTTCTGAGTTTGAGCGGAGGTTTTCTGCCTTGTTGCCCAAATCCAATCTTCCCGGCGTGCAGGTGTCCATCAATAACTGACCTGCAAGAAACCATCAAAATTACGGTTTTCTGTTCCAAAACTGTTCTTTACTGTTATTTATTAATAAACCTAATGGTGTAAACCACAAAATCAGAATTGTGTTCAAGTGCTCAAAATAAAACCCTGACTTACTTCAGAAAGGAATATCTCTGATTAGGTCACATACAAGCTCTGTGGCATCCTCCAGATCAGAGGAGGCTTCTGAGATGGGGGAGATCCTCCAAACTGAGCAAAAAATAGTAAAACATGAAAATAACATCTTGCACTGTGCATCAATATTGTGGACAGTAAAGTCTGAAATTGAACCAACTTCTAGAAACCTAAACAGAGCTCCAGTAACATTCAAAGTCAATGGTTGTCTCACCTCAGAGGGATGTTGTTGAGCTGGGAATCTGTCACCGAAAGTGCATGGATAAAGGGCTGGAGGGATCCGGTTCAGCCGGCAGGACTCTGATGAGGCTCTTGAGCATCACTCAGTAAACTACACACTCTGTAAACAACTAAGGATGTACAACTCCAGTTTTAGTAACTTAATGCTGACTTTAAAGAATATGTGAGACTATTGGATACCAAACCTACATTGTAAATTTAGTCAAATAAAAACACCATGTAGTGCTGGTTTTGGTATTTCGTCAAAGGAATATTAGACACTGGTTTGATGACAACTAACACTGATTTCTGTCAACTAACACTTTATATTCTGGCCTTTTTCTCACCCAAAGCTATCTTAGAAGTCCTATGGACTACTTTTATTGTGCTTTTATGACTTTTCTAGCTCTTAAAAGCACTTCAGAGAACATTCTGCAGTGTATCTTCTTAAAATATGGCTTTGGAATGACGACTGTTTTTTTTTTTATTAAGTCAGGCAGCCTAAAGCTGATCCTGGAGGGACAGCATCCTTCAGTAGCTTAGCCCAAACAAATACGCATGGATACTCTCGGACTCCTGGAAAAGCTTAATTAACTGGTTCCTGGCGTTTGATTAGGGTTGGAGCTAAACTCTGCAGGACATGCCCTCCAGGAGCAGGTAGCTTGGACGCCTCTGCTTGAAATGTACTGTGTGGTCATCGTTCAGAAGAATAACTCACTTGCACATCTTCATTATCACCACCTGATGGAGCTGCAGGTAAGGACAAGCTCCACACGCGCCGTTGTTCTCCCCCAGTCTGCCTTTTCTCGGGGCTGTGGAAGTCTGAAGACTCAAACACTTATCTTCTGGTCTCGTGGATTACAGGAGGTGCACTACGGGCGGCCTCATCGGCTGAGTGATCCACGAAGCCCCGCACACTGTTCACTGGTGTGGTCACTAGAAGAGGCGTTCATGTCACATTCACACCGATCTGCACTGGCTTAATCTCATCACCTCCCACGACGCTTCTTTTCCAAAAAACTGGTTAGCTTCATTGGCCTCTTTTGGGAGCTTCAAGTGAACCGGCTATCACAACCTCTTCTTGAGCTGAAACATCAGTTGAGTCCTTGTGAACATCAGCTAAATCCACAGTACCAACCCAGGTGTGACCCTCACTGCTATCTTCTCTAATGTTGCTTTCAGTCGCATTTTGCTCCATGCACCTAGTTTCCTCATTTTGCTCAGGAGGGTTGCAGATCATCAGCATCAGCACGGGATGGGATTGCATTATCAGTTTCTATGAGTAAAGCAGACTCCCTTTGACATGCATTTGACCAGTATCTGAACGCCATTCCCAGGCTGCTCCGGTTCCTCCTGTACAGGTGTATCCTCCACTGAGCAAGCGGTTGTGAAGGAGGACACTGAATCCTCTTCTTCAACACCAAGCCACTGTCCACACCGTGACCTCTCTGACCGGCTCTTCGTTAGTGATTTGCCCCTCACTGCTCCTCTCCGGGCTTCCTTCAAACACATTCCCTCCAGTCCGTCACCCTTGACATGCCTCTTTCCGTCTCCAAGCTGCACATTCCCATTCCTCCTTCTTATTTTCCTCTTTACTAGAAGGAGCCCAGCAACCTGATCTTCAGCCGTCTGAAATCGGTCGATATAGGTCTCGGCTCGATTGTCTGAAGCCCTAACTGCTCCCCCCGTTGAGTTCAGGGTGCTGTATACGCCTCAATGTACAACTCTCTCTCGGTCTGATCATCCGGGACCTCTGATGATTTGAATTTCTCGTGATCTCACGCTCTGCCTCAGCTAGCTCTATACTGGGCTGATGTAATCAACAGTTTCTGTAGTCAAAGCAGAGGGGTGTGCTGTTCGCTTTTGGTCCAGTTTCTGGGGTTTGTAGGGGGTGATCGCTGCAGTCTTTTTCGCCGTCACGAGAGACCTCGGGTTGGATTTTGTGCCATTTTCAAGCGCATCCCCCGTTTGTCATCGTGGCTGGTTTCACTCTTCCGAGGAACAACAGGATCTGTCGTCTGAGTGCTCTGTCCAGGCTGATGTTCATCCAGCTTCTTTGAGCAAAAGGCATTGTGGGAATGTTGTCTTCTGACTCTTCTCCGTGTCAGAGTCTAGACATTAGGTTAAGAGAGTTAGTGGAATCAGCAACAGCACAGTGACGTCAAAAGCATATTGTAATTTCTTCAAAATGAACTATTGTCATCGAGAGAGAACATCACTCTAGATTTTCATCTTCAGACTGGTTTGTTTTCTTCATAGTGTGTTTCGGTCGGTTTTGCTCGGGGATGCTTCCCTCTAATCGGGGGTCTGAACCTCTGCTAATAGAATATTACAAACTGCATCCGCAATGTTTACTGAAAAATTAAATAAGTAATATAGCTCCTCAAATAAGCTTGTAGTAGGAATGGACTGATCACTTATGTTTTACATTGGTCAATGTACCTGCTTGGTTCGATTTTCTTTTGGCCATTGGTCTTGTTTTTCGGTACAGATTCAAATAAATTAATAAAAGTTCAAACATGTTACTTACACAATTGATTTTTGTAATTTGCAAATGTTATTATAAGTTATCGAATGGTTATTCCCTTTAACCCCAATTTAGTAAAAATAAGTTTTAATACCCTATTATCACAGCACTTTAAACATATCAAACAAACCGCTGTTAATGGCGCATAATTAATTTTTTACAAACATTACACTGTCAAGGCAAATAAGCGCGCGAAAGATTCGTGACGCTGTTCGTGATGTCATATTTAGTAAACTATTTCTGCACCTTTTCTCATAGGAGCGGAAAAACAAAACTATGACAAGACAGACCATTATAAAGTGCAATATATGAACTAAAATCTCAATACGACGTCGACACGCTGGCGGTCTGAACTACAGATCCTTGCTGTGGGCGTCGGTTCCCGCGGGCCGTTAATAGCGAGAGCCTCTAGTCGTTGCTATGGGAAAACCTGGCGAAAACCAGGAAGTGCTACATAGACAGCCAGTGTGTTATCTCTGTGTCTGTTTATGACACTCTGGTAGCAAAAAACTCACGACATGGCAGCTTGTTCTTCACAACGGAACAGATATTTATCACGTAAACCGCCGTCGGATGAACATATGACCCAAGGCTTTCGCGTTCAGAAATATTATGTTAAATAAAGTCTGATGTGAGAATTGACCTCTTCGATAGGCATAGACTTTGACTGAATTAGTTGTTCCTTCATGATTTTATGTTGTGAAATTGATCTGAGATTTATTTTATTGGCTGCGTTGGCACTTTGTCCTCCAAGGTTCGTGTGGTGCAAAATCAGCGCAGAGATGTGCTTTGGATTAACCTGTTGCCTGGATAGAACACTAACCTTAGCCGGTTACCACAACTGCTGGGACTTCGCTATTGCTGGAGATTTCGCTATTATAGTCAGTTACTGGAAGGTGACGGAGCTCGGGAGGTAGAAATATTAAACTAGTAACTATGTGTATTTGGCGGTTGAGTGTGTCTTTGCATTGATTTATTATGCAAACGCAGAAGTAATGGTTCACGTAAATGGGGTAGGAATGCGCGATGACGCCACTCGCTCTCTGGTCTGGTTTGTTGTGGTGTCATTGAAAGGCTGATTCTTGCTGGTTTGTAGTATTAACAAATGAATCATTATTTCTTCTCTCACTCCAGGTTGTGAAGGACCCTGTGGATCGGAAAATGAGTCGAAGGCGGAACCCTCCGCAGAAGGGTCAGGGTGCCGCCCGAGCCAACCAGGTGATAAACCCAGGACGAGAGTCAGGGATGTGTCCAGAATCTATGAAAGAAAAAAAAACAAAAAAACAGTCCATATTGAAAGTCATCATTGAATGTGGGGAAACTTTTGCGTGCCACACCATAGAGATTCTTAAAATGTTAATGTTTTGAATCTATAAATCAGTTTGGAGGGGTTATTATTGTAATATATATATATGTCATGTAGTGCAAAGGCACAATTAAAATGTCAGCTTTAAAGTCTGTATGAAAATTAAAAATAACCTGTAAAAAATTAAACTTGAGAATAAAATAGACATTAACCCAACATAACAAACAAATAAAACTTTTTTTTTTTATTCATTCTAGTTGGCAAAGGCAACATGTTCTGACGGTACTTACTGTTGTAAAGTGGTCATATGATGCTTTTTGTTTAAAGATCATTATTTTGTGTATTTTGGGTAACAAAGAATATGTTGACATGCTTTACTGGTTCCAAAAAACACGATTATTTTTCAAATCACTGTAACATTATAGTAGGTCATCTATGCCCCGTCGCCTCTCTCAAATTGCTTCATTTTCTAAAAACTCTTTCTGACAAGCGTCATTCTGCTCTGATTGCCCAAGCTGAAACCATGGCAATTGTGATTGCCGAACACAGCAAGCACTCGTCGTGAAACTGTAACGGCCCTTTCCATAATAAGCGAGCTTCATCTTTCAAATAAATGTAAAGACAGGTTATCAATGTCCTTAGGAAGTGACGCATCAGTCAAGCCGAAAAAAGGGGAAACAGAGTCACGTGACACGACCCACCAGTGCTGAAGATCGTATGTGTTGCCAGTACACAGGGACACGGAAGGTTAAGACAGCTGACTCCACTGTCTGAGAACCGTCTCTCTCTCTCATCTCTCAACTCTCTCGTCTCTCGCTCATCTTTCGTCCCCGCCCGCCAACGACTCTCCCGTCTCCCCTCTCCACTCTCACACACACACACACGTGCAAAACTCTGCATGTCATTTGAACAGTCAACAAGCAAAATACTTAAACAAATAACAAAACATACTTACAGTAGCAGATTCAGAAGAGCGCGATTGTCGTAACAAAGTCAGAATCACCTCCTCTCACTAGGTTTTCACGAAACGGTTGTCCATAAAATGTGTTGCTGTTCTGTTGTAAGTAATCTTTAAAGATTCCTAAATGCATCTACTGTCCGAAGGCCAAATAAAAGTGCTTTTTGGCTTTCACCTCGATACACACAGCATCTCTCTACACCGGCTGCTTCAACACTAACTGCAGTTACTGAAACCACGGAACCTTCTTCTTTTGCTGAACATTTGGGCGGGCATACGCAGATATTTGGATTTCCACATAGTGACGTAGAGAGGTGGGGTGTGTTAGAATGAGGCATTGTAGGTAGGCGAGGCAGAGTCTTAACTTTTATAAAGAATATCTCTTTGGATTTGAGACTTTAGTCTTTTTTGCAACTTTACAGATCTTCTTTATGCACCAAGAGCTTGTAACACTCCAAAGAGAAAAGACCCCTTTAACCTGAGGTACCCTGATACATAAAGTAATAAAATAAAAATTGAAAGGAAAATTATTAAAACATTTATATACATGGTACAATAATGCAGGTGTGTAAAATGCCTTTTGAATTTGCAACAGTTCATATGTAATGTTCCAACAAGCTATGAATATTTAGGCTTATTTACATATATAGATAGACAAAAATAATGACAAAATGGCTAAAACTTTAAATCTGAAATGAAAATATAATGTAATTCAAAATATGATAAAAACTAGAAATAATATCTCAGTGATACAATAATAACACCGGCTGTCCGTCCTCACATGTAATCAGATGGGACTGTGCTGCTGGATTTGGGTCCTGACGGGGGACCTGGATGACTCCGGAGGAAATGATGAGGAGCTGGAGGCGGAGCTTCTTCTGGCATTGATGGGAGGAGGAGCGGAGGAGCGGACCGGCCGGCAAGAGACCTGGAGGAAAAGTTTGTCGTCTACCAACAGCAGGCCCAAACTTGATTCCCTTAGCATTTATCTTTCCTAATCTTTTCTGCTTTTTCTGTAATCATGTTTTTGTACTCATGTAGCTCCGGTGCCCATGGAGGACATCGAGCGGATGGCAGCGCTTTGTATGAAAGACCTGGACGGAGGGGGGGGGGGGGGGGGGGGGGATTTGGTGGGGGGGGGGGGGGGGGGGGGGGGGGGGGGGGGGGGGGGGGGTGGGGGGGGGGGGGTGGGGGGGGGGGGGGGGGGGGTGGGGGGGGGGGTGGGGGGGGGGGGGAGACCTGTACGACGCTGATCTCTTGGTAGAAGACAAACACCCTTCTTTTTTTTTTTAACTTCACCTACAGGGGGCACATCAGATGCGATCTTTCCTCTATTCAGGAACAGGTTTTGATTGGAGGTCGTCTTTATGTGTTTCAGGCCTCGAGTTGAATGATGTGCTGGAAGACGATGAGGAGCAAGTGGTCAGGAAACCTCCTCCGTCACCAGTGCCTCCTCAACGCTCCCATGCTGCAGCGCCCGCATCCCCCAGAATGCACCCTGCCAGCCTGGAGGCTCGCCTGCAAGAGCCTTGGACATGTACCAAACGGCCATCTACCAACGCAATAGGCCACGGGGGGAGACCAGCAAAGCACGGCGATAACTACCCGCGGACGGAAGGTGGGACACTTCCAAGACTAGAGCTCAACCCACACATCGACTTTTTGATGGCAGATGATAATGTCTTAGAGCATGGGTCTTCAACCCTGTTCCTGGAGAACCCCCAGTCCTGCAGAGTTTAGCTGAAAACCCTAAACAAACACATCAGAAGCAGCTAATTAAGCTCCTCAGGGTCTGCTTATAAAAACACTGCTGAAGCAGGTTAGAAATAACTTTGCAGGAGCAGGGCTGAAGGACCTCTGTCTTAAGAGAGCAGGTGGCGAATGTAAAGGTGATATATGACAATTACTGCAATTTATTTGACATATATCTTACTTAAAACATATCAATTTGAGGAAAAAAGAATCTGTAATATCTGTAAAAATAATTAATTTATACTGTATGTTATATAGTATATTTGTCCTGATGATTTCCTGTTTGTTTTTAGACTCTACAGTCTATGCTGACATCAGTTAAAAAGGGAAAGCCCATCAAGCTGAAGATGAGATTCCTCCTCCTCTGTGGCCACCGTGGTGGAAAACCCCCCCCGCTGCTCCGCATGCCGAGCCAATCACAGAGCAAGAAAAAAAAAAAAAAAAAAAAAAAACCTGCTCCAGCAAAAAACACGCCACCACCCGCAGACGGCCAACGTCAAGCCGCGTCCCTCCATCCAAACCTCAGCTGCTACAGCCTCCGTCACAGAGAGTGACGGCCTTAACGCCACCGATACACCAGCCATATCCCCCTCACATGGACCCGCCAGCCCCAGCAGCACAGCACTCAGTACACACACCACACTACACATCACTCACGCTCTGACGTTCTCATTATCAGTTACTGTGAAGCTGTTGCCGTACACCAGATTGTTGTGTGTTTGTGTGTGTCTCAGAGCTCAAAGCCATTATATTAAGCAGACAGAGAGACTATAAGCTGGGCAGCCTTAAAGGCCAAGCAGAGCGGGAACACTGAACAAGCCAAACAACTAACAACTCTACCAAGTGTCCAAGGTGAATGAGTTTTGCCAGTTTATGATCATCAGGTCTAATTTGGGTCACACTCATTTCTTTGTTGCCCTACGCATTTTTTTTTTTTTTTTTATATGCAGTAAGATTCAAAAGTTTGCGTGCTGTACGATTATTTATTTTGAAAGATATTAATACTTACTTCTATTCAGCAAATGCATTAAAGTGATCAAAAGGGCCAGTAAAGACCAGGGTATTACAGATAAACTGGATATTATAAATGAAACTAAAATTTAGTAAAAAAATAGAATTAGAGAAAAAAAAAACAAAAAAAAAAAATACTAAAATTTTTTTTAGAAAATGTTAAGTGAGATAAAATATAAAAACCTAAACTTATTGTACTTCAGCTAGTTGCCTAGGCAAGATTTCTCCTCATTTTCATTTAGTTTATATCTTGTTATACTTAAACTTAAATAAAAATGAATAAAAACTTAAAGAAACACATTTAAAAGAAATAAACTGATAAAAAAAATGAATAAAAACAGACAACAAATTACGCAAAACTTTAGAAAACCAAAATAATGAAAATGGGAAAATATATTTTAAAAAATTGTTACACATAAACTCGATGATACTAAAATAACACATTTAATAATGTTACAAAAAATTCCTGTTTTAAATAACTGATGTTATTTGCCGCGGGCGGTTACATTTAAATGGTTATCTAATAAACCTAAAAAAAAAAAAAACAGACAATGAAGCACTCCTCAACTGATTTCACAATGATAATAATAATAAACATTTCTTGAGCAGCAAATCAGCGTATTAGAATGATTTCTCTGAGGATCATGAGACACTGAAGACGGAGTAATGATGCTGAAAATACAGCTGCGCATCACAGCAATGTGTTTACATTTTAAAAACATATTCACATAGAAACCAGAACAGACTTAACTCAAAAAAAAATTCAAACACATACTGACTGTAAACGTTTGAACAGAAGTGTAGATGTGTAGATTTACCTGGCTACACAGCACAAGGTCAACAAACAATTAACACCTGTGAAAATGAACTTTCCCTTGCTCTCCGTCTCCTCCTTTCCTCACAGAGACTGGACTCGGTGGTGGAGTGTGTTGACAGAGGGGAGTTTGTGGACATCAGCTCACTGCCGCCCCCTCCTGGTACAGCTTTACCTCACAGCTCTCCACTCACCTCCGTTCAGTCTGGTTTTGATGAAAGTGTCTGTCTTTCAGGAGATGTTGAAGTGCCACGCTCTGACCCTCCCCAGCTGTCCTCTAAACCAGCCGCCCCTCCTGCTGCCTCCACTGCTGCCCCAGACACAGGTGAGAACGTGTGTGTGTGTCCGTCCAGCTCACACACATCAAAACACAGACATCAGTTATATGTGTATGTGTGTTTTCAGCTCTCTCTCTGCTCCCCGGAGCGTCGCCGAGGCCTTACAGCAGCGTATGGACAAATACAGAGAGGCTGCAGAGAGCGCCAAGAGCAAAGGAGACGATCGCAAAGCACGCATGCACCAGCGCATAATCAAGGTAACACACGTGAAGACTCGCTTAAATAAGAACAGGTGCTGTTTCATTAACCTCTCGTGTGTGTGTGTGTGTGTGTGTGTGTGTGTGTGTGTTCATCTTGACCTCAGCAATATCAAGACACCATTAAAGCTCATAAAGCAGGACGGCCTGTGAATTTGGCAGAACTTCCTGTTCCACCAGGTACAGGTTTACTTGTTTCTAGCAAGAGCCAAACTTCTGACAAATGTCTTCACAAATATAGTAAAACGTCTTGAATGTTTTGTAAAACTGTAATTTAATTCTGTGGCTCAGTGGTAGAGCATTGCATTAGCAGCTCAGAAGGTTGTGGGTTTAATTCCCAGGAAACACATTTACTGGTTAAAACAAATGTATATCCTGAATGCACTGTAAGTTGCTTTTTTCAGGATTTTTGATGAATAAAAAGTCCAAAAAAACAGCATTTATTTGAAATGTTTTTATATTATATTATACTTTTTTCTTTTAAAATAAAAAAAATCTGTGTATTTATAATAATGTAATTAATTATAATATGTAAAACAGATACAGTGTAGTTAATGTTTCTGCACAAAATAAATTTAATTGTAACTTTAATTTTACAATTCAGACGTGTTTTCTTGCAGCTCTGAGAAAAAAAGTCATAATTACAAGATCTACAAATTGATAAGGATAAATGAAAAATCTGACTGTTTTGCAAGTTAGAGTTTACTTCTCATAATTCTTTTTTTGTTTCTTTGTTTTTGCCATGTATAAAAAAAAAGGTAACTGTGACACTTTTTCTCACATTCTGACTTTTTTTTTTCTTAGAATTGTGAATTTACAATTTCATAGTAGATGGTTTGTGCACCTCATTTCTGACATTGTTAATGTTTGTGCATGTCAGGTTGTCCTCCGCTGCAGGGCACTGAGGGCGGCGAGCAGAATTTTATGGGCGTCCTGGAGACAGCAATGAAGCTGGCCAATCAGGACGCAGATGCCGACGCAGACGCAGATGAAGAACCACAGAAGGTAGCGTCAAAGTTCAGCAGAACCTCTAGAAACTGTGCTTGGGCCTGGTTCTTCATCTCTCTGTGTCTGTGTAGCCATCAGCTCAGCCTGCCGTTCAGAAATCCAGAGCTCCCGCTCCTCCGAAAGCCTCGTCCGCCGCAGGCACGCCCACTGGCTCCACTAACACCCCCAAACTAGGAGGGAAAGGTAGGTGTGTTTAAATATGGGCATTAACGGGTTCGAACTGCTGTGTGACGTCTGTGTTGTTGTGCAGCCCAGCAGCAGCTGGATTTCCTGACCATGCGCAGGCAGCAGTTCGTGAAGGCCGCGCTGCGCTCTAAAGAGATGAAGGACATGCAGGGAGCCGCTCAGCACCTGAGAAATGCTAAAGGCCTCGATTCCATGATCACTGCCGCCAAGGCCGGACTTCCTGTTGACATCACCAAGGTTTGTGAATGAGTGATGCACAGTAAATTAATCTGAACTGGTTCTGGAGGGCCAACGTCATTGACTGAAAGAGTCAAGTTGAATGTGTAATGCCATTTATCCAGGTGCCGCCCGCTCCGGTCAGTGAGGACGACTACAGACTGTCTCATTCACGCTCGTCCGCTCTCTCTCCGCGCTCGTCTGAGCAGTACACTCAGCTGATGGCGCAGCTCAAACACCAGCACGAGGTTATTACACACACATCTGATCCATGTGAAGCACACACTCAATTCAAGAGAAACACATGCTTTATTTACAGTCTACATGACTTTCTAACTCTTGTTTCCAGAAATGCCTGGCGTACTCGCAGCAGTTCACTCATATTGGGAATGTAGCAGAAACTGCCAGGTGTGTTCTCATTTATTATATATATAAAAAAAACATTGTCAGGTAAGAAGAATTTCCAGGTGTTTGTTTTGAGTGATGAGTGTAAACTACTGTTTAAAAGTTTGAGAATTCTTTTAAAAGAAATGAATTGTTTTGTTGTTGTTTTTTCAGCAAGGATGCATTAAATTGATCAAAAGTGCCTTTCTATTCTTCAAATTTCTAGAATCCTTAAGGAAAATGTATAGAACTGTTTTCATCATTGATAATAATCAGAAATCATTCCTGAGCAGCCGATCAGCATATTAGATGGATTTCTGAAGGATCGTGTGTCACTGAAGAAAATTCAGCTTTGTTCACAGAAAAAAATTACATTTTACAGTATGTTGAAATAGAAATCAGTTACTTTAAATTGTAATATTTCACAATATTACAGTTTTACTGTGTTCTTGCTCAAATAAACGCAGCCTTGATGAGCAGAAGAGACAGCCCTAAACCTTTGAATTGTAGTGTATGAATCAAAACAAACAAATCTGATCATATTTACATAAAACAAACATTAAAAATGCAATTTTAAAAAAAAAACTTATTTTTCTATAAATTGTTAAAGTACTGCTTTTTTTTTTACTTATTTCATTTTTATTTAAAAAATATATTTTTTACGTATTAATGGTATAAAATGTATAAATGAAAAAAAGTATTAATTAAAATATGTAATAATTATTAGAATCTAAGCTCTAACCAGAAATACTAACATATATAAAATCTAGCCTTAAAGTGTATTTGTTTGTGTGTTGTTAGATTTTGACTACATTGTGGAGACTAATAAATGCCCCCACATGGATAAGTAAAACCTGATATGTGAAACTAATCATTGTGGGAGCAACAAACAGTCCTCATGAGGAAAACAGATTAATAAAATCAGTAAAAAGTAAATAAAAATCTGCTGAGGGTTTGGTTAAGGATTGCTGCTGAGCAAAGGTCTAAAACCTGAAATGAAATTGTGGGAGAAGCCCCCACAATAGAAAATATCTAAATGTGTGTGTGTGTGTGTGTGTGTGTGTGTGTAGGTTTGAGAAGCTGGCTGAGGAATGCATGAGTAATATTGAAGTGCTAAAGAAAGCTCACGCTAAAGGAAGATCAGTTCCTAAATACCACACAGAGGAGCGCACCTTCAACTCTGTCAAGTGAGAGAACACACACACACACACACACACAACACGTCTGTCAGTGCAGTCGTCCTGCAGATTCACTAAATGTCTGCATCTCTGTGTTTAGGATCTTTCCTAACCTGACGTCCAGTGAGATGGTGCTGACGGTCGTGAAAGGGATCAACCTGCCCACCACTCAAAGTGTGTGTGTGTGTGTGTGTGTGAACGTGTGCCTGTGTGTCATAATCATGTAAACAGATGGTCTCTGAAATACACTACCATTGAAAAGTTAGAATTTTATTCATTTCTTTCAAAAAAGAATTTACTGACCCCAACCTTTTGAACATTAGTGTCTGTTATATAAAATAATGAGATTCTGTCACAGAATGGCTGCAGATGTTATTTTCTTTGTTTTCTCCAGGAGTTTCAGCCAACGATCTGGATGCGAGTGTGCGCTTTGAGTTCCCGTTCCCCAGCGCCGTACGCAACACTTTAACACTCTTCCACACACACACACACACACACACATTCTACTGGCATCTAACAGTGTGTTTGTTTCTTAGGAAGAAGCTCAGAGAGACAAAACCAGTACTGTGAGAAACACCAACTGTCCAGGTACACACACACACACACACATGTGCGATCTGTGTTAAACAGGTGGCGGCATTAGCTGACAGTCTTTGTGTTTTCAGAGTTTAAGGAGCAGTTCAAGCTGAACATCAAGCGGGATCACAGAGGCTTTAAGAGAGTGGTACAGGCCAAAGGCATCAAGTTTGAGATCGTACACAAAGGGTGAGACTCCTAGTAATCATCACTAATAGTGAGTCTGACAATTACACGCCCAGATCACATTCCACCCCAAAAGAAATGACATTAGTCATCACATGAAAATTAAGATTTTTTTTTTATGGAAGCTTCTTACCTCCACATAAAAAAAAAACTTAAAAAACAGGTAATTGTGACTTTATATCTCACAATTTAGAATTTTGCTATGAATTCTGATCTCACAGTTCTGATGTTTTTTCCCAAAAAATTCAGAGTTTGCATTGCAAATATAAATTTGCTAATTTTTCCCCCACCATGGACTAAAAAATCAATTCAATCATTGATCGGATCAATTAATTGCTACTTTTTTGGCGAAAATTAATATACATAGTTTCACAGGGATAATTAAGCAGGATTACTTCACGGATTCTCATTACTCTTATTTATCTCCTTTTTTTTTTTTTTTTTTTTTTTTCATTTCATTCAAATCAACATTATTTTCAATGATGATTCTCAATGCTGTCATTTTTTTTAAATTATACATTTTTTATATATTTTTTAAAGGAAATCAGCATAAATGTTTTACAGTTTAAATAATAAGAATTTCTAATTTTAATTGCCGTGTAATTGGTTTAAATGAATATTCCTAAAAATAAGCCTGGTTTTCTTTAGGCAAAATAGTTTTTCACTTAACATACAGTCACTATCATTAGCAGTGAGTCTAATAATCGTGTGTGTGTGTGTGTGTGTGTGTGTGTCCACAGCGGTCTCTTGTGTGTGTGTGTGTGTGTGTGTGTGTGTGTGTGTGTGTCCACAGCGGTCTCTTCAAGACAGATAAAGTGGTGGGAAGTGCTCAGATGAAGCTAGAAGCTCTTGAGAACCAGTGTGAGATCAGAGAGATCATTGATGTGAGTGATTCACTCAAACTCACACACATGTCACATGCACACGAGCGCTGGTGTCCCATGAGGCTTGCTGCCGTTGCAGGTGTTGGATGGACGCAAGTCGACGGGAGGGAAGCTGGAGGTGCGAGTGAAGATTCGCGAGCCGCTGTCTGGAGTTCAGCTGCAGCCGGTGACGGAGAAGTGGCTCGTCATCGACCCGCTCACACCTTCACCGGAGAAGGACCGAGAGCGAGAGAAAGACAGAGAGCGGGAGAAAAGCAGGGAAAAGGAACGGGTATGAGATGACAATAAGTGCTGTTTACATTACACACAGGATCTTGCATACCAAAAACAGTTGGACAGAATCCACATAAAGCATTTTATTTCCAACAGGCTCCTTCTCCAAGATCCAAACCTAGGAACGATCACGACAGGAACTCTAAACCAAGGTAACACGAAAGCTGATCGCACAGCACTGATTTCCTGTGTTTAACACGTGTCTCTGGTTGATTTCAGCTCGTCTCCTCCGCAGTATAAGATGCACAGCTTCAGTCTGCTTCACCATGACAAAGAGAGACTGGAGTGGAAGGTGTGTGTCAGTGATGGGATTGAGCTGTTGACTGGATATAGAGTGTATCCTGAGTCATTTTGTGCGTCTCTTTAGATCAGCGATTATAAGAAGAACAGACGAGACCCGTCAGAGCTGATCAAGCAGCACATGGACGTCTGTCAGCGACTGCAGTGGCAGAAGTCATACCTGGAGAAACATCCGGCAGCACTGACAGGTACCACGTGCAACTAGAAAACTTTGAATTAAGCTGCAAATTCTGTGCACTACCATTCACTTCACTTCAGGGGTCAGGACAGGGGTTTGTTTCTTTCTAGTCAACAAAGAATCCTGACAGGAACCTTTCATGGATTATGATAATGATCAGGGCTGAGTTTCCCAGAAGCATCGTAAGCGTCTACGATGTACTTAGGCTTACAATGCTTTTGGGAAACACAGCCCAGAAATGTTTCTTGAGCAGCAAATCAGCATATTAGAATGATTTCTGAAGATCATGTGACACTGAAGACTGGAGGAATGATGCTGAAAATTCAGATTTGATCACAGAAATAAATTACATTTTAATATATTTTAAAACCGGAAACAGTAACTTTAAATTGTAATATTATATCAAATGAATGCATACTTGGTGAACAGAAGAGACTTCTTTCAGAAGCATTAAAAAATCCCGAACTTTTGAACCATAGTTTAAAGAGAAAAACACCTAAAAACCTAACCATAAACTGCCCTGTTTTACTAGACGTTTATTTTGTTATGAATGAGAGAATAAAATGTTGCATGTGGACTGATTGATGATTCAAATGAATCTGTGAATGCTTTTGAAATGATTAATTTAAATGAACTTTCTAAATGAACTGATTCACTTCAATGAATTGGACTTTCCAGTGCTACATATTAAAGAGCAAAACAGGTCATCAGTAATGTACTGTATCTCTCTGTCTGTGTCTCAGAATATGAAAATGTGCTGCGAAAGTTTGTTCACGGTCTGTCAGACTCAGTTAAAACGTTTTCCAGCCAAGGCAACAGGGTGAGCAAACCACACACACACACACACACACAAAATCAGCACTGATGAACTGTGAGGTGTCTGTTTTTGTTCTCATTTCATGCCGAAATACTTGACGTTACTGAAGTAAAATTGGTAACGAATGTCACTTCGTGTTGACATGAAACACTCATGCAGCTGCTCAGATGTTTCATCAAAAACAAACACAGCAGAAGCTGGATGTCACTTTTGTTAAATCAGTCATTTAGATTCAAGCTAAAGAGCTGTTCTGGTTTCTCAGGATGCAGCAAAAGACGCCCTCGGCCGACTGAAGATGGTGGAGAACGAGGTGAATAATAAAGCCCGCCGTCTCTCTGCTTCAGTCGCATCTCCATGTGAGCTCACTGTCGTCTTTATCATTGTCTCTCTCTCACAGCTGGAGTCGATCAGGAAAAAACGGCCCATTAGAGAGTGACGCAACTGTCTGCTGGAAAACTCTTCACACTTCTGAACTCATGAGAATACAAATGAATCCTGACAGATATAAAGGAGCTGCAGAGGGAAACACTACACACACACACACACACGCAATTAAGCACCTTTTGCATTGCTGCACTTCATTTTGCGGTCCAGACCATCAAAACATTCCTCCATTTGACATCTGAATGTTTCGAGTGATATCAAACTGATCTCATCTCATGCAAAAAAACACACATCAGTCAAACACTAAAGGCGAAATCTCACAAAACCCATCAACAACATGATCACATTTATTTAGCCCCCAAAAAGAAAGAGATTAGAAATTTTAGTTAAATATTTTAGGACCATTAAGATGTTTTTGCAATGAGATTTTTTTTTTTTTAAACACACATTCTCAATGTTTATATAAATTATATATAAATATATAATAAAATAAATATTAGCAATAAGTGGATTTTATATATATATATATATATATATATATATATATATATATATATATATATATATATATATATCATTATTTTCTGAAATATGACTTTATTTGTGAGATTTCCCCATGCAATGCTTTGTGTGTGTGTGTGTATATATATATCAAATAAATAAATGAAATAACGGTTATCAGAGAACAGGTTTACAGACGGTCATTCATTCCCTCTGACAGTTTCATGCATGTACCTTGCACTACAAAAGCGAAATAGTTCTTTTTATTTGAACCCAGTTTTGTCTCTGTGTCTTCTGTCTGATATGGCTCAGCCTAACCTCTCTTTCACATATAAATGCTGTTAATCTGCAGTCTTTACAGTAATCTGTGTCCTCCAGTATTCCCAGATTAGGATAATGCCACTGCACATCCGTGATATGGGAATAATCTCAGCACTCCAGAGAAGATGTTCAAGTGTGTGTGAGTGTGTGTGTTAGATGGAGGAGATGCAGATAATGTCCCATAATCGTGGATTATCCGCACCCCGATGCGTGAGAGGAAATGAAACGGGGCTCAGTGTGCGGGTGTTTCGGGTTCATGTGTGTCTGTGTGTGTTTTGGGTCTGTTTGGTTTGATAAGATGGAATGAGAGGTTTTGTATCCGGGTGATAATGTGTGATGTTGTGTTGTTGGAGATGTGGTCATTCATCTGCTGAGATCAGCATGTTTCTAGGGAAGCTGTCTCTTCTTCTTTTTCTTCTTGTCTGTGTCAGAGTCAAAGAGCATCAACTTTAACCCCTGACTGACACAGTCCAAACCTCTTGTTTGTGTAGAGAAGATCTCAGTGTGTGTGTGCAACAGTCAGTCATTATATCAGCTGTTTGTTTGTTTGATTGCATTTTATTTTAACGAGCCAGACATAAAGCTGCCTCGTTTCCATGACAACCTCTTTATTCGGCGCGCCGTCATCTTTTAGGATGCTGTCTGAACCCAATTAGCCTTCATCATCCTCGTTCACTCCAGCATGTACAGATCAGGTTCATTAGGTTCTCAGCATACCGAAGGCAATCACTGCTAATGTATTAATGTATGTACCGATGTTCTGACGATGGGTCTGTTTTTTAAAAGCTGCATTAACTTGTTAATGTGTCTACGGTGAAGGATATGATAATGTCTAATGTAATAATTAAAAAGGAAAGCTGACCTAAAAATGGAGATTCTGTGATCATTCACTCATATTTGTGTTGTCTAAAGCCATTGACTATTTTTGAAATGCTTAATACAAAAGGAGATGTTTTGCAGAATGTCCTGGCTGCTCTAAAAAGTGTAAGTGAATGGGGACTGGGACTGTCATGCTCGAGAAACAACAAAAACACCTTTAAGGTAGGGTATAAATGTTTGTAATACATCTTTACAAATGTACGCAAATGTAAGTAAGCTTTGAAGTTTTCAAAAATCCTATGGACAAAGTTTATTTCCACTTTTGCCAAAATCTGCCTATTTTTAGTTCTATATCCCGAAGTGTGTTCCGAATAAATTACAGAGTGGCCTCTTAAATCCAAGGTTTATTATAGTTTAATGGGCCGTTCACACAGAATGCGTTCGTTTCTGTGAGTGGCCTCTTAAAGGCCTGTTCACTCAAAGAACAGTAATGTTCTGTTTATTATAAGCACACACTTAAAGGAACAGTTCCCCCAAAAATAAAAATGTTGTCATTAATTACTCACAGTCATGTCTTTCCAAACCTGCAAACCTTCATCTTCTGAACACAAATTAAGATATTTTTAATGAAATCTGAGAGCTTTCTGACCCTGCACAGACCGCAATGCAACTGAAATGTTCCTAGGCCCAGAAACGTTAACAGTGCATGTAATTTTATGAATCTACGACCAAACTTTTTGTGTGCAAAGAGAACAAAAATAATGACTTTATTCAACAAGACCCCATTAACTGTATAGCAAAAAAAATGAAAAACTCCAGTTTTGTGTTACACGGGAGAAAGATCGTTCGAAGCACTGATCTACAGTTTATATAATCTTCTCTATTATAGATCAGTGGAATAATTTTCATGTGAGGAAGAAACCATACCTTTTTAAATTAAAATCCCTCTGAGGTAAAAGACATAATGACATATTTAAATATCACACTTTATAGTTATCGTTCTTGGTGTGGACTGCTTAGAGTGTTTTTGTCATCATTGTCAGACCTAGTCCCTATTCACTTTCACTGTAAAAATAGCCGGGGATGTTTTGTTTGTTTGTTTTAGAACATTATATATTAGAATTCTCATTTTGGGAAGAACCATTGCTTCGGATGAAAGTCCCTGATGACGTCATGGCTTATTAAAATATGAACAATAGCGTCCGCGTGTGCGTTTTTATCGATTCCTTCTCAGAAACATGATCTTGCTCGTCCTCATTCCGAGTCTCACACATCTGCTCTTCATTGGATCCCTCCGTTCAGTCGCTAAGAATACTCCGAATCGCTTTATTGTTGCGTCGCCGTAGTCATAAGAATAATAAAAGGCTTCATGGGATGACTGACAGGAGTGGGCGTGGTCAACGGGCGGGGCTTTCTGCCAGAGCGAACACGCGGCTCCGTGATCGGTGCGCTTTTCCCCCTCGATCCGTGCAGACGCCCACACCTTGTGATTCGCGATTCATGATTCACGAATCGCAGCGCTTTTAACGCACCCCGACGCCACCGGACGCGAAGCGGATCTACGGAACCCGTCACACATCGGCGCCAGCGCTCCCGGAATACGTTCAGCCGCATCTCACACGGGTCATGACGCTGGAGGCGATCCGGTACCGGCCCGGTTCTCTGCAGATCCTCAACCAGCTGCTGCTGCCGCACGAGACCGTGTACGACGAGATCCGCTCGGTGCGGGACGGATATGAGGCCATCAAGAGCATGAAGGTAGGCTACGGCAGGCCCGGTCGACGGATCCTCTGCCCGGTTTCGCTCGCGCACGTCCGGACATCTCAAAGCCGGTAGAAGCTCCTTTGTGTAGGATCAGAGCACGGGCTTGCGCTTTTTGTTCGTGCACGCGTGTGCATGTGTGATCTACATAACATGCGAAATTATTTATTTATTTATTTTTATGCAAGCTTGCGTCTTGCGTGTTTTTATACAGTCTGTGGTCTTAACCCATATAATCCCAAATTTTTCTCAGGCATGAAAGTATCAAAATGATGTGTCATTAGTAACCTCTTGAAATAATCAATAATGTGTTTTGTGGTTGGTCACTATTGTGACCGGTGGGATGAGGTGTATACTGAAATTAAATCATTTCTGCAGTCATCAAAATTCTTCTACATCTCCGCTCAGCTATTAACCCATTTTAAACCGTTTCATCACTATGATTAGTATTATACATTATAACCCCTTATACAACACTGAATATGTATACTAAGATGAAAAAACAAAAATGTGACCCTGGACCACAAAACCAGTCATAAGGGTCTGTTTTTACAAAAATGAGATTTATACAAGCTGAATAAATAAGCTTTCCATTGATATATGGTTTGTTAGGAGGACAATATTTGGTCGAGATACAACTATTTGAATATCTGGAATCTGAGGGTGCAAAAAAATCAAAATATTGAGAAAATCACCTTTAAAGTTGTCCAAATGAAGTTCTTAGCAATGCATATTACTAATCAAAAATAATGTTTTGATAGGGTTAGACATTTACAAAATATCTTCAAGGAACATGATCTTTAACATTCTAATGATTTTTGACATAAAAGACAAATGGATAATTTTGTCCCATACAATGTATCTTTGCCTATTGCTACAAATATACCCATGCTCCAGGGACACAAATAGTTATTATTCCACCGGTCACTACTATTGCCACCAACATGTTTGCTCATTCTATGTCCACACTCAACAAAACTGAATAATTGTGAATTCATATATTAATACTAGACACCTTAAAGATAATGCGTACCAAAAATCTTTATATTAACATACTTTATAGCCTTTTGTTTTGGAGCTTTGATGCAGCCATCATCATCTCATGTTGCAAACAGGAAGTAAACTGCTCTGGTCATGTGACAATTTGCACTACATTTAATTGAAACCCTTTATTTTACCAAATATTTGCTGAAAATGCACTAAAACAACGGTCAGTAATATTTTTAGATGAATATTTTTTAAATGAAAACGTCTTTCCGGTCACTATTGTGAGCGGTGGGATTAAATGAGTTAATTATGCACACGGCCGCTTGGGTAAACAAGTTATTTCCCAAGTTAAATATTTGGGAGGGTTAGTTTATGCTTGTAAAAAATTAAAAGAAATGTTCCTAAAGAAGTCAGTTGTACATTAACAGTTAAATATGCTAATTTGTTTTATTGTTTGCCACTAATGTGTTTTTATGAAGGAACATCAATGTCTGAAGTTTTTAAACCGTGCCCGTCCCGTGTGAACCGCCCCTATAGCACACATACGTCTGCAAGATGTCTGTTAAAGATCCCTTGATCTGGAGAGCATCTGCTGTGTACAAACATCTGATAGACGTCTATAAGAAGTCAGTTTTAGATACATTCTAAAGCCCTGTTCGGACGGGACTAGTTTTCTAAACTGATGTGCGTGTGCTTGTGAACACATGTTGTGACATCAGAAAGGTGTTTGGCAAACCTCAGTTTTCTTTCTCCAGCTGTTCCAGTCTTGATTAACGTAGTGCATAATTAATGTGTTGGGGTGATGGTTTTCCGGCAGCCATGTCTGTGCCTCATTAATAGTCCTCCTGCAAATATCTGGCATGAATTATTGATCGATCGGGGATTCGGGGGCTTTGGTCCTGTGCCAGCCGCTGTCACTGTCATGAGAGTTTTACTAATGGACGGGAAATGACAATCACGAGCGAGCGCTACAGTTACGGTCAGTCCTACACCAGAGAGTCTCTCTTTACTCTGCATTGGTCCAAGAGTCATCACGAGTGGCCCATATAATATAGAGCATGCTTCCACACCAGAGATACCAGATCCTGTCAGAAAATATCTGATTTGTCTCGTAACAGATTTACAGTTGGTCAGCAAAACTGTATTAACAGTCTTCTGTCAGCCAAGAGTAAAGCCAGAGAGAGCAGAAGCAGGAGATGAAGTGCTGATGATAAAAAAAGAGCAGTTTATTGAATAATCTTAGTTGTGTATGTTCCAATGGAGCACAAATCTGGAAAATTACTGCTTCACAACAGCGTCCCGTGACCTTAAAAACCCTGAAAGTAAAACATTCTTCTGTCTCTTACTGTGATGAAGACAAACACCCAACCACTCATCATAAGACTAAACAACAATGGAAAAAAATAAAAAAAAAACAATCAATGATTACATGATTGAATGGAATAATAAACGATTATGAATGAAGAGAATGAATATAAAAGAAAGTGAAACACAACACATGCAATTTGTGTTTATAAAGAGACATTATGAATGTCAGATATTCCAGTTTAGAATGGTGAAGGGGTAGTTCATCTAAACATAACTATTCTGTCTTCATTTCTTTCTTCTGTTGACCTCCATGATTTTTTTCCATTCTGTGGAAGTCATTGGCTACCGTCAACTATTCGCTCAGCAGCATTCTTCAGAATATCTTCTTTTGTGCTCAGGAGAAAATGAAACTCAACAACTTGAGGGCGAGTAAATGATGACACAGTTCTCTCTTTTTTTTGTCAACTGTTCCTTTAAGTCATTATGACAGTTATTTAATGAGCTCTTGGAACTGAATGCCACTTTCAGAATGATGTCATAATTGCTCATTGTAATCATAACGGCAAAATTCCAAATTCTAAAGAACTGATGACATCATACTTGCCGTAATTTCTCTTTGTAGTTATTGAATAATCTCTGAACTGTGTTTACTCTGGATGACTCTATAATTACACCGAAACTCTTAAATGGAAATGTCGCTTTCCTTTAAAAGGTTCACTAAATGCAATGAGTGGTACTTTTGTAAATTCATCCCATTGGATTTCCTGGTAAAATTTGGAATAAAAAATGGGTTTGCAAACAGCATTTTGGCTTCGGCACATAACTTTTATCTCAGAATGTTTTTTACCAGTCAGTATGAATAAATGTATGTGGAGAAAAGTGGTTTGTGAGTGTAGCGGGTGTGAAATCAAGCTCCTGGTGATGAGAAGCGCTGGCGGTGCTGTGACCCTGTGACCCTTCACCCTGCAGGTGCGCGGCGCTCCCGCCATCGCCATCGTGGGCTGCCTGAGCCTGGCGGTGGAGCTGCGGGGGGGCGCGGGGGGCGACGACCTCGTGTCCTTCATCAGGGACTCGCTGTGCCACCTGACGTCCGCTCGACCCACGGCGGTCAACATGGGCCGAGCCGCCCGCGAGCTCATGGAGTTCACAGAGAACGAGAGCATGGAGAAGAACACGGAGCCGCTCCGAGACAGGTGACAGCCCGCCGGACGCTCGAGGGTTTACCCGGGATCAGAAGAGCTGGGGATGTTTGAATAGTTTTGTTTTAATAGCTAGTGAACCAGATATTCCAGAAAAGAGCGGTATATTCTGCTTTGCTTTCTTTGCCACGTCTGTGAAATAATCTTAAAGCTTTTGCACTCATTTGTACTAATTGTCAGCAATTCTAATTGCAGTGTCTGTGCCAATGTTGTTGTTAACTAAAACTATTAAAAATAAAAGTTTTCATTAATTGAAATAAAACTGAAATAAAGTAAAATATAGTTGTTATGAATTAAAAACTTATTTTTTTCAGTTAGTTGCCGAGGAAAATTCAAATGTTCTTTTCAATTTAAGTACTAAAATGACTTAAACTGAAATAAAAATTAATTAAAGCTAGATATAATAAAAAAAAATAGCAAAAACCAATAAAAATGAAAAAAATACTAAAATGTAAACATAGAAAGGAAGTAAAAAAACACATTAAAATGAAGACCTTGCCACAACTAAAGTGAACCAAAAAACATTTTATTTAAAAATTGTTTGTTTGAATTTTTTAATTGTTTTATTATTATTATTTTTATTAAGTAGTATTTTTTTTAAATCTAGTTTTTCATTCCTGTGAGCAGATTTTAGCGGGGGATGGATTTGATTTAGATATATTAAAATAAATAATATAAATATTTTATTTAGGCAAACATTTAAAGTATTATTTAAAATATTTTAAATTTAACAAATTAAAATAAAACATTTTATTTAAATGAATATTTTAATGGTTTTTATTTTGTCATTTTTAAAGTAGTCTAAAATATTTCAAATTATCTACACACCTTTCTACTCTGTGCAGTATCTGTTTTTAAAGAGCCTTGAAGAAAGTAAGCTTATGTTTCCAAATGTACCGTGTATAAATGTTCATCAGATATTCACTGATAAATATAAAATTAAATCATTAAAGGCAACTACATCTAAAGAAACAAAATTAACAACAAAAACGTAAACAAACAACCACAACAGCCTAATTATGAGTACTGCTTTAATTACTCCTTTTTATCTTCCTCTAACGTGCCTGTCTCTTTGGCCACGCCCCCGTGCAGCGTGATTGGCTGGATCGAGGAGATGTTGGAGCGAGACGTGAACGATAACAAAAAAATTGGCAACTACGGCGCGCAGCACATCCTGTCGGGCGTCCCGCGAGACTCGATCACCATCCTCACGCACTGTAACACCGGCAGCCTGGCCACCGCGGGATACGGCACGGCTCTCGGTCAGTCCACGCTCTTACCATTACTACAGAAATCAAAGGATAAGTCCACTTCCACAATAAAACTTTCCTGATCATGTACCCACCCCCATGTCATGTTCATGTCTGTCTCACTTCAGTCGCAAAGAAATTAAGCTTTTTCAGGAAAACATTCCAGGATTTTTCTCCATATAGTGGACTTCAATGGTGGCCAGCGATATCAGGGTCCAAAATACAGCTTCAAAAAGGATATTAGCTGAAGAATAATAGCTAAATGATAATTTTCTGAAAAAGATTCATATTTATACACTTTAACCTCAAATGCTCGGCTTGCTCTAGCTTGAAGCTGCATTTTGGACCTTGAAATCATTGGCCACCATTGAAGTCCACTATATGGAGAAAAATCCTGGAATGTTTTCCTCAAAAAGCTTCGATTGTAGAGTGAAAGACATGGGGTTGAGTAAATGATCAGGAAAGTGGACTCATCCTTGGTGAGTGACTCTGATAATGACTGTATCTGATCCGTGCAGGAGTGGTGCGGTCGCTGCATGCGCTGGGCCGCTTGAAGCGTCTGTACTGCACAGAGACCCGGCCCTACAACCAAGGCGCCCGGCTGACGGCGTACGAGGCCGTGGCGGAGGGGTTCCCAGCCACCCTCATCACAGACAGCATGGCGGCGCTCGCCATGAGGGAGAAGGGCATCACAGGTGACGCATGTGGAGTGTATATGAGTGTCGTGACTGTGTCAGGTGTGTCAGATGTTAATGTTCTTGTGCACACACAGCTGTCGTCGTCGGAGCGGACCGGGTTGTTGCCAACGGCGACACGGCCAACAAGGTGGGCACGTATCAGCTGGCCATCGCTGCCAAGCATCACGGTATACCGTTTTACGTGGCGGCGCCCAGCACGTCCTGCGATCTGAGTCTGGAGAGCGGACGAGACATCGTGATCGAGGAGCGTCCAGCTCAGGAGCTCACCAGCATCAACGGAGTTCCTGTAGCCGCTCCTGGTGAGTCAAGTGGACACTGATAACGAATACACTTCACACAAAATTTAGATTTAGGTTTCAAATTAGAACTATTGAAATAAATTAATATTAGATGAAAAACATCCAAAAACAACATGCAACATTTCTAAGTTTTTAATTTGAAGCACTAAAATTACTGACTGGAAATAAATAGAAGCTAAATTAAAACTGAAATAATATAAATTAAACCTAATTAGTAATATTTACAATAAAATCTTAGTATTAAAAAAAAGAAAACTACAAATATAAAAATAACAATAATTCAACATATTAATAAAAAGTGTAATAGTATATAACTACAACTAAAATAACACAATTTTACTACTACAATAAACACTTTCCAGGTTGAAGAAATCACTGAATTTGCCTTAGTTTGCGAAGATGGTTAAAGTTACATTTTTGACACTTATTAGCAATTATTTTCTAACTTAATAATAAGAACAAAAAATAATTCATATATTTAACTTTTTACCTGCCTTAAGTCACACACACAAAAACTGATTGGTCATTTTACATGTCAGTCAGAGAGAATAAGATGCAAATATAAAGTACTGAGATAAAACATTTAAATAAATTCATTTTCTTGGGATTGTTTTGTGAAATTCAGCAGGCTTCCTTAAAATATATATTTGTAATAATTATACACCTGTTCAGAGGTTTAGGGTTGGTATGATTTTTCAAGTGACAGTGAAGAAATTTATGATGTTTTCTGTTCTTTTGAACTTTCTAGTCTTCAGAGAATAAAGAGAATAAAAATATATCACTGTTTTACAAACATGTGAAGCAGCACAACTTTTTTCAACACTGATAATAATAATAATAAATGTTTCTTGAGCAGCAAATCAGTATATTATAATGATTTCTGAAGATCATGTGACACTGAAGACTGGAGTAATGATGCTGAAAATTCAGCTTTGAATCACATTAAAAAATGACATTTTACAATATAATAACATACAAAACACTTATTTTAAATTATAATATTTCACAAAATTGCTGTATTTTTTTATAATAAATTACATTTTAAAATGCATTCACATAGAAAACAGTTGATTCAACTTGTAATAATATTTCACAATATTACAGTTTGTACTGTATTTTTCATTAAATAAATGCAGCCTTGGTGAGCAGAAGAGAACATCTTATCAGTGCTAAACTTCAGAATGATGGTGTAAGTGTATTAAATGTGCTATTGCTATTGTGTTCATGTATAGTAAATGGCTATTTGTGGGTTTTTTTAATGTTCAAAGCAGCAGGTTTTTTTTTTTTTTTTTTTTTTTATGTAAAGAAAACTGGGTGAGACAAGCAGAAAAAGAACAGAGCGGAGACCGCAGGGTTTAAGTGAGATTTGAAACAGAGCGGAGCTGCTTTTAATTAAACGGTTCTGATATGAGGGAGGAACGATCCTCCGCACATGTGAAAACAGAGAGAGAGAGGAGTCAGAATAAGCAGATTAATTAAAGCTGCAGTGTTTAATAACTGCTGGCGTCTCGAGGGGAGAGACAGATTACTGCACTGCTCTCATGAAAACTGCTGTCTGACTCACAACAGACAAGACCAGGAGATTGAGACGGGAACGCTGGTCCCAGATCAGCACCCCATTCAGTTCATCTCAGCAAATTAACTTGTCTGACTGGAACTGTTATACATCTGTCAGAGAAACAGCATGAATTATATGAGCTAGATTGTGGTCTGTCAGTAGAGTAAAATAGTATAGTGTTAAAATTTTTGTTCGTGGGAACAGATTTGGAGAAATGCAGCATTGCATCACTTGCTCAGCAGTGGATGCTCTGCAGTGAATGGGTGCCGTCAGAATGAGAGTCTGAACAGCTGATAAAAACATCACAGTAATCCATCCAGTCCATCAATTAACATCTTGTGAAGCAATAAAAATGCATGTTTTCTAAAAATCAAATCCAAAACATAAAAGGGCACCTATTATGCTTTTCTAGAAGTCTCAGGTGTCCCCCAGGGGTGTCTGAAAGCAGCTCAAAATACCCCACAGGCTGCACGCTGCCCCAAACCCAACCTTTTCTTACAAGAATCATAAAATTAAAATTATCTTCCACTTCACTCTAAACCCAAACCAAAACCTGCCTCACTCCCCTTAAACCTCCCAACTCTGATAATCTGCTAAAAAACATCTGTTTGCGATACATGCTAAAAACAGAGTTTTGTTTAGGATTATCATGTCTACCACACTGAAATCAGTGTATAACACAGAAACACAGATTTTTGTTATGTCTTAAGCGCACGCATCTGAAGTAAACGCATAGAAAGCGGCTTTCACAGCATGTGAGGATGACATGCTCATAGTTTGTTAAAAACACACGAGTAACAGAAACACAGATTTTTGTTATGTCTTAGTTAAACAGCAAAAATTAAAAATTTAAATTATATATAATATAAAGTACCAAAACTATACTGCCTAATATGATAATACCAAGACCCAAAAAATAATCACTCACTGCTCTGGACTGAATAACGTCTATAGCTTTAATAAGATATTTTTTACTTGAATGCTGCTTTTAAATGCTCTGGTGTGAAGATAAACACGGGAACTGTGTGAGGCTCACTCAGGGCGGGGTCTCTGCTAACGCGGCAGTGTGCACATTGCTAAGCTTGCTTAGCCATTATACATCACCATATAACACATATAAACCATAAAAACTTAAAACTGTCAAAAATATCAAAAAAAAAAACTCAATAACAAATAAAAAAAAATTAATAAAATTCATAGTTTGCACATTGCCAATTAGTATTAAGTTAATTTTAAATACTAAAATAACTTCAAATAAACTAATAAAGATCATTAAAAATTTATAAACCTCATATGTGATCCTGGAGCACAAAAGCAGTCTTAAGTAGCACATACAATACATTGTATGGGTCAAAATTATCAATTTTTCTTTTATGCCAAAAATCATTAGTATATTAAGTAAAGAACATATTTTGTAAATTTCCTACTCTAAATATATCAAAACTTAATTTTTGATTAGTAATATGCATTGCTAAGAACTTCATTTGAACAACTTTAAAGGCGATTTTCTTAATATTTTGATTTTTTCTAGATTTTTTGCATCCTCAGATTCCAGATTTTTAAATAGTTGTATCTCAGCCAAATATTGTCCAATCCTAACAAACCATACATCGATGGAATTTCAATGTAATCAAATTTTATTTTTAAAAAATTGTCCCTTATGGCTGGTTTTGTGGTCCTAAAACATAAATAAATTCAAAGTGCACACAGAAAAACTCAAAATAAAATCCAATTCAAAATATTAAATTCTGTGGGTTGTGTTGCAGGGATCGATGTGTGGAACCCGGCGTTCGACGTCACTCCTCACCAGCTGATCACGGGCGGCATCATCACCGAGCTCGGCGTGTTCCTGCCGTCCGAACTGCAGGCCGCTCTGACGGGGAGACTCACGGCTCTGTAGGGCACTCGCTCTCCTCATGGTTTCACCTCACTGTGGTGGAAGTTGCACCTTTAACTACACACACAAGCGTCGGCACCGAGGTGTAAACAAGGTATACTAGGCACGTTCGATTCAACACTTACAACGTGGAATAACACCATGTGACACACACTTGTACAACCCAGGGATGCTTGTAAACACACACAAACACACACACACACACACACACACACACAAGTACGTTCTCCTTCTCTCTGTGTGTACAGCTCATGTCACGTCATCTCATGTCTTGTTCCTTTTTCCACTCGTTTCTTCCCCTCTATCTGGCTCAGCTCCCGTTTTTAACAGGAAGTGTCTCACAGAGGCGGTAAACAGTGTAGAGCATTCAGAGTATTTCAGAATACGGGTCAACTGATGTCCCTTAAGCAGGAACCTCGTGACAGCTGTTAAGAACACACCCGGGTCGTATTTCACCCCAAAATCAAAAAATGAGAAATTACATTTTTTATAAAGTAAACAAAGCCTATTTTAGAACTGTTAAGAAAGATGTTGCATTGTGATTTTAATGGCACTTAAATATTTTTAAATTCCTCCATATTCTCAGTAATGTAATACAAAAAAAAAAAATCTATTTAACTACATTTTAGATTAAAAATATTCTATAATATTAAACAATATTGTTGTATTACTAATATTTTTACTGTAATACTGTAAAAATAATTCTATATTACAGTAATGAGAATCCTAAAAAGATATTTTAAAATATTCTCAAAAGTACATTTCAATAACTTTTAAACGCCAGTCTTTTTTTTTTTTTTGCATTACATTCATTTTGAGAATTTTGGTGGAAAATGTATTAGTGTCATCTTTATGATCCTAAAATGTTTTTGCAAGACTTAATGGAAAATGTAATGCCATTTCTTTTGGTTTTGAGGTGAAGTGTTTTCATGAGACTTTCCCTTACAGGTCAAGACTGTTCATTAGCTATAATAATAGATTTATGTAAAATATAAGCCCATTTTAGATAAGGGCTGTACTTTAATCTACATATACACGATTTATGCGGATCTGAGTGCCAGTCCTTGTACAGGCAGTGCCATATAAACTGTCTCATGTTACAAAATCAAAATGTTATATTAACATTAAAAGAGATTTGAAGCCTGCAATCGAGCAAATAAAACAAATAGAGAGTATGAGCATTCACATGCAGATGTTCTTTAACCTTATGTGAGTAAATACAGTATGTAAGAACAAAGTCATTTAGACCAGAATAGTCAATGTACCTAAAACGAACAATTACCGGTCAGTGATTTGAACTTTAAGGTTGCAGGTTTATCTCAAGCTCTGAGGCAAAAATGAGGTACGAATCCAGATTATTTTCACGTACAACCACAGCGCTGGAGTTAAACCTGCGATGTTTCTTTAAATCTGTAATTCAGGCAGATGTATGTGATCAAGGTGTGGGGAAATGGTGCTATGGAGCTAGATGTTAGACAATACCTCAGAAGAGATCCCAGACTCCTCTAGTACTTCCACTCTGTTTTTATCATAGTTCTGTGTTGTATTTACTCACACGATCACACACCAACACACGATCGCAGTCGAGCCTGGGTTTGGGCGGATCTTCGGCTGCGGATCAGCGCCGTGAGTTGGTCCGGGCTTGCGCTCCGTGAAACCGAATGTAACGAGGCCCGAGATCCTCACTGCCTTACGAGACCAGCAAAAACACCCCGCCCACTGATGTCCGATTGGCTGAATGAGACGGAGCCACGCCCACCTCTCACTTACAGCGTTCTGAAATCACCACGGCAACCCGATCATAACAAACTTACTTAAAATAACAATGCATGATCATACAGTCCAGTTTTTCACAGTCAGAGAATCGGCGTCACATTAATGAACCCTAGTCAGGGTAACGTCATATTGAATTTCTGACAGAAAGAAAACGAGGCTGGACAGAATTACACTGCGTTCAGTGGATTGAGCGAATGAAACGTCTTTATGACTAAAACTCTCAGAAGACAAAAACTACATAAAACAGTCTGGAAGGCCTCGTTTTTAATCCACGTTAAATTCATAATGGCGTCTACCCTGATTAAAGCCCTGTTCACACCAAGAACGATAACGATATTGGCGTCCACACCAGCGGACGATATCATGTTTATTCCAAGCGCAGTGCGTCTGCCGCTTTAAATTCTCGAGCTCATTATAGCAGGATTGATTCTGATTGGCTGTCAATGTTTGTATCGTTCATCAGCTGGAAAAAATCGTTCTGAAAATTAATCCAACGATATCGTTTCTCTCTGCCTTTATCGTTATAGTTGTAGTGTGGACTATTCTTTAATATTGAGAACGTTTTTTAGAACTATATCGTTATCGTTATCTTTATAGTTATCGCGCTTGGTGTGAACAGGCCAAGAACAATAACTATAAAGATAACGTGAGAAAATCATTCTCAATATTAAAGATTAGCAGAGTCCACACCACAGCTTTAATGATAAATGCACGGAGAAACGATATCGTTGGATTCATTTTCAGAACGATTTTTCTCCAGCTGATGAATGATAAAAACACTGACAGCCAATCAGAATCAATCCTGCTATAACCAGCTGGAGAATTTAAAGCGGCGGATAAATATAGTTATCTTCAGAGTTATTGTTCTTGGTGTGAACGGGCCGTAAAGGTCTATTTAGATCACTTTGGATCACGGGGTATTGAATGTGCATTTATTTTTACAGTTTCATCTGCTTAAATCAAAAAATGTAGCATCAAAACACTTAGAGCAGCTGTAAACGTGTTTGTCTAATCCAAATTCTCATATGATACAGCTCAAAACAAAATTTGTTTTATTTTTGCCAATGTATTATCTTTGATTTTGAAGACTATGAATGGGAAATATGGAAGGATTCATTATAAAGACAAATGTAGCATAATCCGAGGTCATCCGTGTGGATTTGTAGTGTTCTGAAGGTACAAAGTTTAGTTTTCACATCACATCGATTATTTTTAATCTTTATTTTTACTTAAACTGTGTAAGCTGATGATTTGTTTTATGTATATCTATACATTGTATATCCATGAATTGAAAATACTGTTGAAGAAACCCCCTATAGACAGGACACCCAAATACACAACAAGGACACTAAACAACAAAAGGGCTAAATCGGCAATAAAAAGCAATGAAATTCCTCCGATTTAAATCATTTAAAAGACTAACAGCTCTGGAGCAGATGTCCGTCTGAGAGGACCTCTATGTGTTTCTGTTTGTTCTCGTTCTTCTAATTGATAATCACAGCTGGGTTTGATTTTGTATTCTGTGGAAGTAGGTGGAGAAAAAAAAACTATTACACTGGATGTTTTTTTATACATATGAATATAATATACAACGTACATCATTTAAGAGATGTCTGTTACACATCAGAACAATAAACAGAGAGAACCAATACTGTTGTGTTTGTGGCCGTTTCTTGTGTAATCATTGACCTGTGAGATGCTAACAAGGAGGTCAGTATCAAAGCAGTCATCTCACGAGTAATCAAATAGTCCTTTCTCTTTAGAAATTTGATTATACTATTAAAACATGTATCTTTCAGACCTTTCCGGTTCCACTCAGTCCTAAAGTTAACAGTTAAAAACACAAGTTTTCGTTGTCAGATACAAACGTGGTGCAAGCCGGGAGTGAAAACTTTTGAACCGGATGATTATTTTGTTTAAATATCATATTTTTCATTTGGTACTACTGGGGGTGAAAACTTTTGGATAATTATTTTGTTTAAATATAATCTTATATTACTAACTATAAGATAGTAACATGTAGTATGAATTACATAATCAGATTCCAAATATTAAGTACATGTAATTAGATTATATAGATTTTCAAATAATTGTAATGAGACTAGTTACTTTTTTACTGATTACATAATTACATATTATTCACACAACTGCAATAAATAATACATAATTTATTAAATCTCCCTAATTTATCCTTTTTCATCTTTATTAACAACGAATGGAACTAATTTCTTTCTCTTTGTATTTTTATATCGATATGGTACAAGATTATCTTATTTAAATCAACAATATAAAAAACCTCCTTCTAAATAAAATAATAAAATAAAAAAATAAAAAGTAGTCATATTACTTAAAATGTGAAGTAATGATATGGATTACGTTAGTGACTACAAAACCCTAAAAAAAACGTTTGGGACATTCGAGTTAAAGATGCACATTTGTGTTTTTATGAGACGAGGTTTACATGTTCAACGTGTTTTATATGCCACCACGTTGTTCTCTGACGACCTCACGACGTGAAGACGTCACCCGCCCTTCAGCCAATCAGCGCTCGAGCTCTGCAGCACTTCCTCGAGGCCGCGTAACTAAGCGGGAGTAGCGCGCGCGGGTCGGAAGTCTCATTCCGAGAGGAAAAAAAACAAATAAAACAATAAACCAACAACAAATAAACACTGTCAAAACTTTGCGAACATGGACCACTACACAAAATACTGACCTGCGGATTGATAAAGCAGCGCGAGGACTGATAAATAAGCGCTCTTATGGCGGATTGAGGAAGAGTTAGCCGCTGCTGCTAACGCGCGACACTAGCTCCCCGATTCATGATTAGCTGATTTCAGCGGCATTTCAGCTATAAACTGCGCTTTCCGGAGCTTCTCAAACTCAGAAGTGTGCGCGTTGTTAGTAGAGTGTGGTAGAGAGTCGCAGGAGGCGGTTTGTGTTGTGTTCGGCGGCCGCTGGGCGTGAGGCCTGCTCTGCTCTATGAGGAGCTAGCTGAGCTCAGGTCACCGGGTTTAACGCACCGAGCAGGTATAGTCACAGGTGTTGCGGGCTAAACAGGTGAAGATGTCGGCCCAGGCGCAGATGAGAGCCATGCTGGACCAGCTCATGGGCACCAGCAGAGATGGTGAGTATTTCTTTCATCCCCGGCGAACCGAAACTAAACCATGCGTTTGACTCCGACAGTGCCTCGTTGCTTTAGTGTTTGTTTTATATAAGTTACTGTATATATTGATACTCTCTTGATCTTGACCTGTTAAGAAGTCACGGTTTTATGTGATTCGTGGCTCTCGTGATTTGGTCTAATCATTTAATAGCGCTGCATTTAGTGATTTGATTGACGGGAAGCATGTCAGATTGATGATTTCCAATGATTTTAATGCCATCATTTTATAATTACTGCTACTCTCGCTTTTCGATTGGTTCATTTCATGATTCTGACGATTAGATATGATTTAAAAAAAATCATAAAGCTTATGCTTTGGTTGGAATAAATTCATAGCAGTCAATTATTTAGTGGGAATCATGATTTTTATTATTTATTTGGTATGAAAAGAATCACAGTTATTCTTATTTTTGTTTTTCTTACATAATTATTACGATCATTTTGCTCATTTTTGATGCAAATTGTAGTTTGATCATCAGTGTCATAATTCTCATGTGTGTTTGTTTTTATTGAGCATCATGATTTGATTCGTGGCGTTGTTTGTTTGATTTGTGTGTCTGGTTGTGTGTTTGAAACGATGAGAATCATGATTTTTGATGCTCATAATGTGTGGATCTGATTTCTGGCAGGAGACTCGATGAGACAGCGGATCAAGTTCATGGACGAGCGGGTGTGTAAGAGTCATCTGCTGGAGTCGTGTCCACATGACATACTGTCCGGGACCGTAAGTGTCTCATTATCGTTCCTCATCACTCATCTAAAACCGGTTTGATAATCGCAGGACTGTATTTATGCTTGGCCACAGTTGCATTATGACATCAAACACATTGAAAGGTCACCTGAGTTTTTTTAAACGGTTGTGTTTGTGCAGCGCATGGATCTGGGGGAGTGTGTGAAGATCCATGATCTCGCTTTGAGAGCAGATTATGAGATCGCATCTAAGCAGCAGGAGTATTTCTTTGAGCTGGATGTGAGTATGAACCCTTTACATTCGTATACATTTGATTGTATGTGCTTCTAAATGGCTGATCGTGCCGCGTCTGCTCAGGCCACAGAGCACCTGCAGTCTTTCATCGCAGACTGTGACCGAAGAACCGAACTGGCAAAGAAACGGCTGGCCGAAACACAGGAAGAGATCAGCGCTGAAGTGGCTGCCAAGGTAAAACCTGATGATCTGCGAGGGGGAATCCCTGAACGATCGCAAGATTTCACTTTCATGTCATTTTCATATTGAAGTTTCACACATCTGCACACCAGAGACTAGTGAGTCATGGTCCACAGCTCTGAAATAAACTGACTTTTTATGAAGGAGGAGGAGGAGGATGGGCCTTTCAATGTGTCCTGTTCCAAGTTCCTGTTTCGATAGGAAGTACATGCAAACAGAAAATAAATCCACTCAGTTTATTTTCTTTTTAAAGAGACCATATCCTACGGAACCTTGTTTCCATCACCAAAAAAAATCCCACAGTTCTGATTTCATTTTTCACAGTTGTAAGTTTATATCTCACAATTTTTCGTTAACATCTCACAACTCTGATGTTTTTCTTTTAGAATGTTACGTTTATAGTTCAAAGTGTTGGCTAAAATTCTAAAGCTAAAATGTCAACTTAGAATTCTAAGAAAAAATTATTTTAATTGTGGAATATAAGCATTGAGTTCTGAGAAAAGTCAGAATTGTGAAGTGTAAACCCGAAATTGTGAGAGCAAAAATGAACAAATTGTGAGATGTAAACAGAATTCTAAGCAAAAAGTCTGAATTGCAAGATGTGAAGTCAGAATTCTGAGGGGAAAAGAGTGTCAGAGTTGTGAGATGTAACAAAAAAAGATTGAGATGTGAGTTCAGAATTCATGAATTCAGAGAAAAAAAGTCTGAAGTGTAAACTTTTGAGTTCTGAGAGTATAAAGTCAGAATTATGAGATGTAAACGCAGAATTCTAAGAAAAAAAGTCAGAGTTGTGAGATGTAAACTCATGATTGTGAGAAGTAAGAATAGTGGATGAAGTCACGATTGAATTCTTTTTTTTTTTTTTTTTTTTTTTTGTGTGGCAGAAACAGGCTTCCATGATATCTTACCATTTGGTAGCTTTTAGTTATTTTGCTTGAGATAAGTGTATAACATTATTCAAGGTTTTTTTTTTTTTTTTTCCAACCGAAAAGAATTTTATTTTTCATGCCCATTTGCCCCCCTCTCTGACCTTTACTCAGAACCTGTCTGTTTTTACAGCTGTGACTCTAATCTCGATGCTCTCTGATTGGCAGGCGGAGCGTGTGCACGAGCTGAACGAGGAGATCGGGAAGCTGCTGGCGCGAGCGGAGCAGCTGGGCGGCGAGGGGAACGTGGAGGAGGCGCAGCAGGTGCTGGAGAAGGTGGAGAAAACACGCACCCTGAAGAAAGAGGCAGAGGTCGGTGTGGGGTCAAAGGTCATGGTGGAAATATCATTGTGATCGCAAATAAAATTTGATTAGGTATTTGTTGTGGTTTTTTTTTTTTTTTTTTTTTTTATCAGTTTACAATAACAACAATCAAAACAATATAAAAAAATACATTAAAGAGCATACAGATATGAAAACATGCATCATCAAATCCAGTTTGATGTTAAATGAAATCAAATGATAGCACATGAATGGTCAGTGTGATAACAGTGGATATTAAGATATAGGGTTCATACTAGGTCCAAAAACATATTCCAGGTCTCTAAGAAGATGTGGCTTCTGTTTTTTAAACTGTATGTTAAATATTCCATGTGAATGTTGTTTATGATATTCTTAAATAATCGATTAGGTGTGTTTTTGTATGCGCAGTTAATTATGTTGTTGTGTTTAGGACATCTACCGTAACTCCATGCCGGCCTCCAGCTTCCAGCAGCAGAAGCTGCGTGTGTGTGAGGTGTGCTCCGCCTACCTCGGTCTCCACGACAACGACCGCCGCCTCGCCGACCACTTCGGAGGGAAACTTCATCTAGGTTTCATCGAAATACGGGAAAAACTTGAAAAACTGCGGGTATGAGGACGACTCACAGCTCAGTCGAGGCTGGTGTCGCGCGGCTCTTCATCGACGATCTGCTCTGTGATTTGCAGAAGGCTGTGGCGGAGAAACAGGAGCGCATGCGCACGAGGAGAAGAGAGGAGCGTGACAAAGAGGAGGAGCGAGCCAGAGAGTGGGAGCTGGAGAAAGAGAGGGAACGCGAGCGGGAGCGCGAGAGGGAACGAGAGAGAGAGCGCGAGCGGGAGAGAGACAGAGAGAGAGAACGCAGGAGGTCCGTCTCTGTGCTCTGCTTTCATTTCATTCACCCAGATGTGTGCAAATCATACTCAGGCCTTGATATTACAGCTGGGAAAGTCTCTCCGTATTTATGTACTTTCCTTCAAATTAGTGGAGCTCTAATAGTCAAGGGAGTGAAGTTCTCAAACTATAAAGCAGCTCCACAGAAGACAGTAGTGTCATTATTCGGCTCAGTTATTGATTAATTTCAGATTCATTTATTTCAGTTCAGATTTAATAACTGGGATGTAAAGTGTCATTATTCATATTGATTTGAGTTCAGTGTTGATTCAGTTCATTATATATAGATTAAACAGCCAAACAGATTCAGAATGTTGAGTCTAATAGTAACTTAAAGAACTAGATAATTTGATCATTTTTTAAGTGTTTTTGTTTTTGCTACTTAGTTTGGTGATGTAGCCTAATAAATCAACTGTAACACATGCATTAAAGTTTCACAAAGAGACTCCTGTGAACATTTTTTTTAAGAGTTGACACACAAATTGTTGAACAAAAAAACAAACTAACGTCGTAACACAGAAATGCCCAAGTGTTTGATCATGATGAAGTTTCTCTTTATCCTTCTGTTCTCAGGTCCAGATCCAGAAGTGCTGAGCGATATCGGTGAGGATCAGCTTCCTGTCGAATAACATCTGTGTCAGTAATCAAAGGATGTGCTGTGATAAAATGATCTCTTTCTGTGTGCTTCTCAGGGAAGGAGGAAGCTCGTCCTCCCATCGCTCTCGTCGGCACCGTGAGGAGGGAGAGCGGGAACGAGACCGGGAGAGGAAACACAGACACAAAGATCGCCATCGCTCTCGCTCCCACTCACACAGGAGCAAAAGAAAGAGGTACCACAACAACTCCTGCTCGACTCCACCTGTCTGACCTGATCTGACTATTACATTTGAGCAATGAGGCATGATTTACAGTGATTTTACCATAGTCAAGAGAAGTGAAATGTGATCAAAACAACAGCTTTATAACATAGCATTGATACCAGTGATCGATTAAAATAAATATACACACGTAGTGTGTTAAATGGTCATAGATATATTTTAAATGAAGTAGTGGAAATTATTTTTAAGCTAGTAAATTAATTAAATGCGGTAAAATCAGTGTAAACTACATCATTATGACAATGATACCCATGTTCAATTAAAGTAAATACATGTTATGTACATGTTGTGTGTTAAATGGTCATGATAAATTTTAAATGAAGTCATGAAAAATTTGTAATGATCAAAGAATTTATATTTTGAATTTAAATTAATTAAAAAATCATTAAAATATGTTAAATGTATTTTTTTTAATTAAGCAATTAATATTTAGAATTTAAAATATTTTAAATCGTTTTCTTTTAAATGACTACATTTATTATTTGGAATTTTAATTGTTAATTAATATATGGAATTTAGATTATTTAAAAATTTAATTCCAAATTCATGTATATTATATAACATGACACTAAATGAAAATCATTTGAAATGACTTTTAACTTATAACTCTAAATATATTTAAATTTTATTTATTAAATAAATTATATTTTAAATTATATTTAATATTTTGAATTCAGAATTTTAGAATTTTTAATTAAATATTTCTGTTAATATAAATTTGTTAAAATAAATGAATGTTTAATAAAATAGTATATTCCTGTTCTTGCCTGTCACGCTCACTCAGATGCTTTTGCTTGTTTCTGCAGGTCTTCTCACACCAGAGATCCAGATCCGGAGCCGAATCTGTCTCAGGAGAGATGGCGGGAGAACGCCGCGGACGAGAGATGGTGGGACAACGGACGCAGGGACATGGAGAGAGAGAGCTCCCCCGTCTCCCCAGACATGAGCCGAATGAAAGAGCGGGAGAGATCCGTGTCGCTGGAGAGAGATCAGCGCTCCAGCTCCGAGGAGAGAGAGTCCGGAGAGATATAGAGGAGATCCAGATACTTTACACACTGTAGCTTCCGATCCCTGCACTGATCAGTCAACAACTGGACCAGCTTTCCGTCCCGTTACTCATACATCAGTAGAAGCTCAGCAGCTACACAGAGGAAGCCAGGCACAGATGTGTGTGTGTGTGTGTGTGTGTGTGTGTGTGTGTGTGTGTGTGTGTGTGTGTGTGTGTGTGTGTGTGTGTGTGTGTGTGTGTGTGTGAGTGAGAGAGAGAGACCAGCATCATTATTTGAGATACAGAAGAGTTACACACTTTGGTCTAGTTGAGCCAAACTAGTCCGCAAACCAAAAGAACATGTGACAGAAGTGCTGTAAAGGGAATGAGTGCATTTAGAAGTAGTTTGTTTTTTATGTTGCAGAATAAGGAGAGGTGGATGAAGGAGAACCTGCGGGAATATAAAAAGTCGTTTTCATCTTTTTGAACTGGCTACTGTTTATTTTTTCCTTTTTTAATAATTAAAGCTCCTTAAAGACTATTTTGATGTGGATAATTATTTTCTCATGTTTTTTTTTTTTTATTTGATATGAATATAAACTCAGCTGAACTGAGCAGTAAACATGGATTACAGCGTGAATGTGTTTTTTTTTTGGTCCTCTGCAAAAACCAAACCAGGGTTTTTTTTTTTTTTTTTTTTTCCCCACACACAAAGGCACAGGTTTGTAGCTCGGCTTACATTATTTCTCATGGTACCATGATGTGTGCGAGTGTCTCTCGCCCCCCCCTTCTCACCACTCTTTTTGGTTTTGCTGTGTTAAGAGGTTGTCTTGAACCTTCATCTTGGCTTGTCCTTATGCTATGAAACAATAAATCTCTTGCTTTCGTTGTTTAAATAACGTGTTTCAGGCTTTTTGTCTTCCTGAACGCTCATTTGAATGGATTTTCTGCTTCTGCTGAAATAAATGTGAATAATGCTTTGTTTGCATTTCTGCATGAAAAACTAGTGTTTACAATGAAACAAACATGTTAAAGTGTCAAAAGAACACTACACTTAAAATATTAACCCATAAAATATTTATTTATTGAAGCCCAAAGTGTACTTTAACGTCACCGAATTGACCTAAATACATTAAGTTACACAAATGTAAACTTAAGGGTTAGATCTGACAGAAAAAGCTGTTTAATTGCAGATTACAATACTCACAGCATCTGATATAGTGCTGACTTCCGTCAGAGTAAACTAGTTTTTTTTATTTTATAGAGAGAATAAAATACGAATCCATAAAATGTCACATTTTTCATCAAAGATCAATTATATATCCTTTGAGACTTGTCATATTATTATTATTATTAATATTATATATAAATGTTTTTTATAGATATTGATGGTTCTTACGTTTTAAGATACATGTTCCAAAAAAAAGTTCCGGGGAAAAAAAAAAAAAAAAACTGTGTATAGAAAATATGTTTTTTCAAATATGTTCACTTTAACAAATACATTGTGTTTCTTACGTTTTAAGATACATGTTCCAAAAAAAAAGTAAGATATAAAGTTTAAGCACGAATGTACAGTAAGACAGTTTGTGAACGCGCGAGGGCAACAGCGCGCTATGTGTTGGGTCGCGTTGTGTGACGTCACGCGCGTGAACTTTGAAAAGAAGCGCGAGGAGGAACCGTCGAGCGAATCGCGAGTTTTCGCTGTTTTTTTCCGCCGATAAACACACAAACAAATCAATAAAACCCGCTTTATTTCTGATACGCCTCATCATGGCGCTGCTGACTCCGTACAGTAAAGTCCCGGAGCTGAACACCGCGACCGTGCTCGTGAGTAAAGCGCCTCGGCTCTGTTTATAAAGCTCACATAACAATACGACTCTTTTACTGTTTTATATTTGTCTCAACAGTTGGTTGAAAACGAGGAGGAGCTGCAATCCAAACTAGCCAACGCCTTAGTGCAGTATGAGAAAGATTTCAACGTCAATGTGTGAGTGTCTATAGTGAATATATAGTGTTTATCTGATATGATATTATTATGTATCTCATGTTCCTGATGTGTTTCAGGCGTTTGGCCAGAAAACTCCCTCTGCCCGTCGAGAACAAGGAGACCCGTCCTCGCATTGATCTAATAGTGTTTCTAGTGAATCTGCTCTCAGAGCGCAGGTACATCATCTCTTTCTCATAGCATTGACTGTGAGTGGACAGACTCTCATCTCTCTCTCTCTCTCTCTCTCTCTCTCTCTCTCTCTCTCTCTCTCTCTCTCTGTCTGTCTCTCTCTCTCTCTCTCTCTCTCTCTCTCTCTCTCTCTCTCTCTCTCTCTCTCTCTCAGTCTGCAGTCAGTGGAAAGCTCTCTCGCTCATCTACACTCAGACTGCTTCCTGGGGAAAGTGTGTTTCTTGGTCACTGATGGTGAGTTGAGAGCCTTATTCAACAGTTGTAAATGTGTGCACACTCATTTTTATCTTATTACAGTTTTCCACAAAGTAAAAATGCAAAGTATTTGTGAAGATGCATTTATAGTCACATACACTCAATGTTGGGTAGGCTACTTTGGAAATGTAATAGGATACAGATAACAAGTTACTCTATTTGAAATGTAATAAGTAGTGTAAGTATTTCAGCTACTTTATTAAAGTAATGTAAAGCTGAAATAGCTTGCTTTTTATATTTTTTTATTTGTGTATGACATCACACAGTTCAGGGTTTTAATCAGTTTTCACGTAAATCCTTTTTGGTAACAATGTAGCAAAATGGTAACATAAAATAAATGGTTCATATGTTATTTGGTTTGATCTTGAAATGGATGAGTAACATTTTCCGAAGGTCAAGCTCCTTTTGCTGATCATGTACTTCAATGGCATGCATTTGAGTGTTGTGTCATATACATAATACCATTTAAAAGTCTGGGCTTACAAACCCGATTCCAAAAAAGTTGGGACACTGTACAAATTGTGAGTAAAAACGGAATGGAATAATTTACGAATCTCATAAAATTATATTTTATTCACAATAGAATATAGATAACATATCAAATGTTGAAAGTGAGACATTTTGAAATGTCATGCCAAATATTGGATCATTCTGGATTTAATGAGAGCTACACGTTCCAAAAAAGTTGGGACAGGTAGCAATAAGAGGCCGGAAAAGTTAAATGTACATATAAGGAACAGCTGGAGGACCAATTTGCAACTTATTAGGTCAATTGGCAACATGATTGGGTATAAAAAGAGCCTCTCAGAGTGGCAGTGTCTCTCAGAAGTAAAGATGGACAGAGGATCACCAATTCCCCCAATGCTGCGGCGAAAAATAGTGGAGCAATATCAGAAAGGATCTCTCAGAGAAAAATTGCATAGAGTTTGAGGTTATCATCATCTACAGTGCATAATATCATCCAAAGATTCAGAGAATCTGGAACAATCTCTGTGTATAAGGGTCAAGCCCGGAAAACCATACTGTATGCCCGTGATCTTCGGGCCCTTAGACGGCACTGCATCACATACAGGAATGCTACTGTAATGGAAATAACAACATGGGCTCAGGAATACTTCCAGAAAACATTGTCGGTGAACACAATCCACCGTGCCATTCACCGTTGCCGGCTAAAACTCTAGAGGTCAAAAAGAAGCCATATCTAAACATGATCCAGAAGCGCAGGTGTTTTCTCTGGGCCAAGGCTCATTTAAAATGGACTGTGGCAAAGTGGAAAAACTGTTCTGTGGTCAGACGAATCAAAATTTGAAGTTCTTTTTGGAAAACTGGGACGCCATGTCATCCGGACTAAAGAGGACAAGGACAACCCAAGTTGTTATCAGCGCTCAGTTTCAGAAGCCTGCGTCTCTGATGGTATGGGGTTGCATGAGTGCTTGTGGGCATGGGAAGCTTACACAACTGGAAAGGCACCATCAATGCTGAAAGGTATATCCAAGTTCTAGAACAACATATGCTCCCATCCAGACGTCCTCTCTTTCAGGGAAGACCTTGCATTTTCCAACATGACAATGCAAGACCACATCCTGCATCAATTACAACATCATGGCTCCGTAGAGAGAAGGATCCGGGTACTGAAATGGCCAGCCTGCAGTCCAGATCTTTCATCCATAGAAAACATTTGGTGCATCATAAAGAGGAAGATGCGACAAAGAAGACCTAAGACAGTTGAGCAAACTAGAAGCCTGTATTAGACAAGAATGGGACAACATTCCTATTTCTAAACTTGAGCAACTTGTCTCCTCAGTCCCCAGACGTTTGCAGGCTGTTATAAAAAGAAGAGGGGATGCCACACAGTGGTAAACATGGCCTTGTCCCAACTTGTTTTGAGATGTGTTGGTGCCATGAAATTTAAAATCAACTTATAAAAAAACATTGAGAAAATCGCCTTTAAAGATGTATAAAGATTAAAGTTTTTATATATTTTCGGTAGAAAAAATTTACAAAATTTGAAACTTCCACATCATTACATTCTGTTTTTATTCACGATTTGTACAGTGTCCCAACTTTTTTGGAATCGGGTTTGTATTTTCTGCTCATCAGAGCTGCATTTATTTGATCAAAAATACAGTAAAAATTGTGAAATATTATTGCTATTTAAAGTCACTAATTTCTATCTAAATATATAGTGTAATATCATTTATTGCTGTAATCAAAGCTGTATTTTCAGCATCATTACTCCAGTCTTCAGTGTCACATGATCTTCAGAAATCACTGTAATATGATGATTTGCTGCTCAGGAAGTATTTCTGATTATTATGAATGTTGAAAACAGTTGTGCTGCTTCTTACTTTCGTTAAAACCCTGATAGAGTTTTATTTTCAGGATTCTTTAATGAATAGAAAGTTCAAAAGGACAACATTTATTAGAAATAGAAATCTTTCATAACATGATAAATGTCTCTGCTCTCACATGTGAAAAGTTTAATGCATCCTTGCTGAATAAAAACATTAAGCTTCTTAAAAATCAAATCTGCTGACCCCAGACGTTTTACCTGCTTTCTGAGTGCTCAGTCTGTCAATGATTGTCAGAAGTGTGTGTGAGGTCAGTGTGTTTTACGTGTGTGTCTGCAGCTCGCTGTGGCTCTCACACTCAGGAGCGTTTGGTCAGCGTAAGAAAACTGGCTGCTGCACATCAGTGTCCCGTCCTCTGCGCCGAGCACAGGGTAAACGCACACAGACACACACAGAGACAGACAGACACACACATACACAGACATACATACATACACACACACACACACACACACACACACACACAGAGAGACAGACACACACACACACACACTCACACACACAGAGAGACAGACACACACACACACACACACACAGAGAGAGAGACAGACAGACACACACACACACAGGCACGCGACAGACACACACACACACACACACACACACACACACACACACACACACACGCACACACACACACACACACACACACACAGTCACCTCAAGCAGACGTGTGTTACTCTCTCTCTCTCAGACGGTAGATGGCGTGAACGCAGCAGCCGTGCGGCTCCTCAACATCTTGAAGGTTTCGGCGGGAATGTCGCCCATAGCAACCACCGCCCTCTATCTGTCCTCTCTGACGCGCTGCTCGGTGACCTCTGACCTTGAAGAGGACTGACCTGGAATATGATCACTTAAGAACTACATTAAGACTTGATTCATTACTTTGAATTTCCACACAGGAAACACAAGTTGCAGATAGTCACACTGGGCTGCAGATTAGTTCAGGTGGGTGCGACTGTTATTTAAACATCACTGTCCATGAAATTCACCTTGCCATGGGACTTTATCATGGCTGCCCAGCATTCATATTCAGCTCTTGTAATGAATTATCACATCCAAACCAGCAGGGGGAGCCATTGGGTAGCGAAGGAATCGCTCCTAACATAATCCTCAAATAATTATCCTTTTGCAATATTTCTAAATAAAATAATTGAATTTTTAACCAGATTACTGTACTGTTTTATCCAATTTAAGTTTTTATTTTTAATTTTTTTTATTTTCTTACATATATTTACTACAATACTAGTAAAAATTTTGGATGTACTTTGTGAGGTTACTATTATTATTATTATTATTATTATTATTATTCCCATGTTTTCCCAGTTTTAATGGCTTAACTGTTGTTGTAAAATAATAAAGAATGAGTAAATAAGTCCAAAATTCTGACTGGTACTGAACCTATAAATCATTACTGTTCTTGCCCTAAAACATACTTACTATAATATGTGTCTGGGAGCATTTTATTGTGTGTGTGTGTGTGTGTGTGTGTGTGTGTGTTTTTTTTCTGATTTTCTGATTTTTTTTTTTTGTTTGTTTTTTCTGATTATGTGTTATTTTTTTTTTTTGATGGCTAAAAAAGTTAAACAATGATTTGTGAGATTAAATGAGTGTCTACTCCAGTGTTATTTTAGATACAATTATAGTTTCTATTACTAGTTTGAATTAGTTTTTATCTTTATTTCTAATGTTTTCATCTTCATTTTAGATAAAGTTTTGGTCATTTTGTTGTGTTTTAATCGTTTTATTTGGGGGTTTTTTAATGCGTACATAGTTTTTATTCATTTTTATTTTTATTTCAGTTTTAGTTATTTTAGTATGTTAAAAATAGGACATATTTCTTTGGCAATATAAGTTTGTCAAAATATGTTTATTCCATTTTTTTTTTTAAATGTCTATTTTATTAAATTTCAGTTGCTGTTTGTGTATGGTTTTAGTTTTTGTCAACTTCTCTGTTTGGTGCACTACAGTAACCTCATCACAGAATCCTCTTATTCACCCTCAAATCTTTTGCGTTTCTATGACAACCTCACCTGTTGCAAACCAATCCTATCGGTAACCCGAGTCCTGAATAATGGACGTTCTTTGCGAAGAAATGACAAAAAGGCTTTCTGGCATCTTACCTGAGTTCTCTCTCACTCGCCCAACCTTTCCGTTGGCTCCCTCGTGACTGACCTCATTCGACAATCTCTTCGCTGACCACTTCACACACGGGGTCACAGTCCAGATATCCTCTCACCCCACAGACACACGGAGTGCCTCGACTGTCACGAAGAGGCTATCGCGGTCTAATTTTAGAGTCTTTTTATTGTTCTTGTAATGGACACTTTTGATGGCGCTCATGAATTGGGCTTGGACCTACAAGCTTTGGGAAAGACGTTCTGTATTTGGCTTTAACTATAAAAGCTGTTAAAGTACCAAATTATAGGTCTGTTATTCTCGTGAGATCACAGACTGGGATGCCACTTCAGTTCATTCTCAGTGGCATTGTGTGAAATTGTTCCATGATCTGCTCTACTGGCGTCCATTAGAGTCCTTCACAAACACATCTACAGTGCAGCCGTCCCCCCAGAGACCTGCCTTTGTCCCACTCGACATTCTGTTACTGAATAATGCAGTGAGTGAGTGTGTGTGTGTGTGTGTTAGTTCACATGCTGAGAGACTGGCAGATCTGGAGGGCCGTGGATGCGTTTCTACCTGCACGTACCACTTTCACACACATTCCTGCCCTTATTTATGGCCAGGTAAAGTGTGTGTTAGCTAAATGAAGCATCACTGCTGGTACTGCGCACAGTTACTGATCTGAATCAACCCCTGCCAGTAAGTGTCAACTGAAATCACATGTCTTGGTGAGGAAAGATCATTTTGGGGTAAAGCTGCTTTAATACAATGTATATTGTCAGAAGCGTTACCCAAGTTTCTGTGTCCAAAATGAGAGAGTCCAAATTCATTCGCAGTCTGAGTCCAAGTACACCAACTCTAAAAATTGACTTGACATTCGGAGCATCTGGTAACTGCAAAGCAACACCCCAGAAAACATCCAGCAAATGCATAGCAATGTTTTAAATAAACCACGCCACAAATTCTAGCAATGACATAGCAGCATGTTAAACACCACTTGGAACACCTGGCAACTGCATAGCAACACCCTAGCAACAAGAAAACTCTAACAACCATGTAGAAACATGTTAAAAACCACTTAGAACACCTGGCAACTTCAGAGAAAACAACGAAAACGCCCTCCTAGCAAACCATGCTAAAACATTAAAAAAACCCACTAAAAAACACCTGGCAACTGCATAGCAACACACTAGCAACAAGAAAACTCTAACAACCATGTAGAAAAACGTGTTAAAAAACCACTTAGAAACACCTGGCAACTTCAAAGAAACGCCCCTAGCAACCATGCTAAAACATTAAAAACCGCTTGGAACACCTGGCAACTGCATAGCAACACCCTAGCAACAAGAAAACTCTAACAACCATGTAGAAACATGTTAAAAAAACCACTTAGAACACCTGGCAACTTCAAAGAAAACGCCCTCTAGCAACCATTCAAAAAACATTAAAAACCACTTAAAACACCTGGCAACTGCATAGCAACACACTAGCAACAAGAAAACTCTAACAACCATGTAGAAACGTGTTAAAAACCACTTAGAACACCTGGCAACTTCAAAGAAACGCCCTAGCAACCATGCTAAAACATTACAAACCGCTTGGAACACCTGGCAACTGCATATCAACACCCTAGCAACAAGAAAACTCTAACAACCATGTAGAAACATGTTAAAAACCACTTAGAACACCTGGCAACTTCAAAGAAACGCCCTAGCAACCATGCTAAAACATTAAAAACCGCTTGGAACACCTGGCAACTGCATAGCAACACCCTAGCAACAAGAAAACTCTAACAACCATGTAGAAACATGTTAAAAACCACTTAGAACACCTGGCAACTGCATAGAAACGCCCTAGCAACCATGCTAAAACATTAAAAACCACTTGGAATACCTGACAACTGCATTGCAACACCCTAGCAACCATGTAAAACATGTTAAAAACCAGCCTGAGCAACCAGCAAATGCTAGCAACAATGTAAAAATGTCACAAAACCGCTTAGAACACCTGGCAACTAGATAGAATCGCCCTAGCAACCAGCAAACGCTAAGCAACATGTTAAAATAACTCAAAAAAACCTAGCAACATTTTATCAATGCTATAGCAACAACCCTGCACAGTAACTGCACAACAATGTTCTAAAAACCTATAAGAGCGCCTTAAAACTGCTTAGCAACACCCTGGCAACCGCCTAGCACTGATGTAGTACTGTGACGGTGAAATTTGCATGATTAGGAACGCATATTATTTATTATTTCAGTGTTTCTGTGTTTTGAGTACGTGATCATCATCACGTTTTGACTGTGATTTTCATCAAACGCCAGCATGATAATGACAAGCCTCGATCTGAGCAGGTTGTGAAATTGTGTGTGTGTGTGTGTGTGTGTGTGTGTGTGTGTGTGTTTCGGACTGACTCTGGAGAGCTCCAGATATCTCAGCTTTCCTGCCCTGCCTCTTCCTCTCACAGTAGATAATACAGGATGACACTGAGCTTCCTTACAAACAAACACACACTCACATTCAGTCAGGAGATGTTTAGAAAGTGCTCAGAAACCAGATGCTCTCTTTCAGCAGAACAATGCTGGTATTGAGAGGAGAAACGCATCAAACCACCGCTTGATTCTAGAGCTCAGAGGAAAGTCTCGGTGCACAGGAGTCACTCTTTCACTGCTCAGGAGACTTTGTTTGATTATTAACTTTGAAGTTTCTCTTAGAATCACTTTCGATAGAAAAACTCAAATGGGTTTTAGAACTGCAAATATCATCCTCATCATCTCCTATCCTACTATTTAAAAGGCTGCTATATATTTTCATAGATAAAAGCCCATTTGACACAGGGAAAAAATAATAGTATGAATATGTAAAAAATATTATTGGTAGCACTTTTTAAAATGTATTCATTTTTCATTATTTGTTTAATAATTTTATTTAAATTTTTAATCTTCTTGTCGTTATTTATTTTAATCTTTTATTTATTTTAATCTAATTTTCTTGTTTGTTTTAATCTCATTAACCTGCTTTTATTTGTATTTGATTTTTATTTAATAAATTTAATCCATTTTTAGTTTAATGTATTGTGCATTTTTATTTTAACAAACTTTATTTATTTTTGTCTTTTTTTTTTAGTTATTATTATCATTTATTTTTTAACAAATGTATTTTTTTGTTAAAACAAATATTTCCACAGACCCAATCACTCCATTTATTTAAAAATATTTTTTAAAACAAATATTTCCACAGACTCCCATTACTCCAGTTGTTCATTATTTATTTATTATAAACAAATATTTCCACAGACTCCCATTACTCCAGTTGTTCATTGTTTATTTATTATAAACAAATATTTCCACAGACTCCCATTACTCCACTGCAGCCCTAATCAATAGAAGTAAAAAAAAAAAAAAAGTTCACTCTCCTTTCAGTCTTGTTGCTTTCTAAGAGAAACTGGGATATTAGAGCTCAGGCTGATATGCTTTATATGTCAGCTATCTCGTGTGCGTGTGTGATATCATGTGCAGCTTTCGGATATGAGGTCAGGTCTCCAAACACTCGACTACGTGACAACTAAAGGAAGGCAGAGAGAGACAGAGAGAGAGAGAGTAACTGTTGTCTGGTGGGACAAAGAGACAACCCCCCGGGAGAACTTAACACATGCTTATGACATCTCTTAACACAACTGTAAAGTAAAAGCAAATGGCAGTTGCAGAGCAGGAAACCTCTGTGGCTTCAGTCACGTCCACATATGTCCTGGAATGAGATTTGCAAGGGATGGAAAAGCGCGAGTGTGTTTGACCTCGAGCATGTGCGTCTGTGCACGGCTGCAGATCAGCCCGCAGTTTTCTGAGGATAAAGTTTTCAGAGAAATACCGGCCAATGGAAGAACATAAACAAGAGGTCGAGGTTTAGCAAAGAGTAAGGGTCACAATGTCATAAATAAAGCTCATTCCAGCCCCAGATCAGGCCAGATGACTTTAGCATGTGATTACACAGCAGCTTAGAATAAAGCACTTGCCAAACGGACCGTAAACACATGCAGCTGTGATCCTTCAGACAATTATGAACTCCAAAGCAGCCCAACCGCAGTCATACTGCAGCCATAATTCATCTAATATTTTGAATATATATATATATTTATAGTACAGGTCAAAAGTTTGGAAACATTACTATTTACTATAACATTACTAATTAACACTAATTAACATTACTAACTAACATTACTATAACTTGGTAGGTTTTTCAACAGTGTATGTCTATGTCTTTGGAAGGCTGTTGAAAAATCACAAACTTTTTTTATCATCTGATCCTCTTTTACCTAATATATTTTTATTTGAAGTACCCCTGAGATTATTTAAAATAAAAAATGTATAATTAAATATCACATTTGCATGTTCACAGTTCTCTGATGTTGGTTATGACATTTACAATTTTTTATGATTTAATTTAATATTAAAAAAAACCTTGACATAATGTAATTACGTCAATAACAACATTGTTAATAAGAATGAATGGAATATATTTTTACCTTTGTATTTTTTTTTTATCAATATGGTACAATATTATCCTATTAAAATCAATGTGATAAACAAGTTAGGACAAAATTAATCTAAAAGTAGTCTGATTACATTACTTAAAATGTGTATTATTATGGATTACGTTACTAATTACAATTTTTGTAGTAATCTACCCATCTGTGTGTGTGTGTGTGTGTGTGTATTAAATCAACTGTGAAAAACCTTTAAATTTGATTTTTTTTTTTTTTTTTTTTTGCCATTTGAGTCATATTTATAAAAAATAATGTCATTCACATGAGGTGATTTTGTGATTTATGAAGTAATAGTTTAGATTTCCTGCCCTTTGAATTGAAAAACATTCAAATATATTTTTGTTTCATTTTTTTATTTCATATTTGTGTCTGTTTATAATAATTCAACAAATAGCGAGTGACAATGGTGAAGTTTTTACTGCACGAATAAAGACACAATTCAGTTTTTCAGCAGATAAAAGTGATGTTTATTAATAAGTGTTGCTAAACAAAAGCAAAGCAAATGATTTGTAAAGCAGGTTAATAATAGTAAGACCAAGCAAGTTTAGAGAAACAAATATCTATGGCCTTTCAAAATAATAGAGGCGTCATTAGAATTAAACAATTTCAATCGTCATTTTCTCCCAAACTGAACTTGTTTTATTAATGTGCAATCATTCGAATGTAATTCAGATGACGTGTAGTCCAAATCTGAGGCTCCTCCTGAGACCCTAACGCGCCTGCGTCATCAGATCAGCTGACATTCTAAACCTGACGTGATTGGCTCTGCTCGTTCTAAGGCACATTTACGTTAATCAGGTCAGGCGCCATCTTGGATCTAACGCAGATGAAAACGAGGCTGCGCGGGATGATTTTCAACAGCTTTTTGAGTTATTGTCTAGATGAAGCTGTTTTGAGTTTGGTCAGCTGAACAATCAGAATGTTGTCGACAGTACAGTCCAGTGAACGCGCTGTAATCAAGCTCCAGCCTCGTATTCGTTCCCGTCAAAATGAAACATGGCGCTGTCCTGACTAAAAACAGTTGCATGTTTATTTGGGTTTTAGACATGATTTGTTCTCTGCAGATAGTTTTTAATCGTATTAGCTGCACAGTAATTTCTACTGACTAATGCATGAACAAGACAAGCGTTTTTTTTTTTTTGTGATGCTGCTGAGTTGGTGACGCTCAGCGTGTCTTTTAACCGGCGAATCCGATCTCCTTGTAGTAAGTGTCGATGTCTCCGATCACGACATCCATGACTCTCCTGAGTGCGCTCTGTCCACCCGCGTCCAGACCCGCCTTCTCCGCCATCACCTTCACCAGCACCTCCGTGATCAGCTGAACACACACATTAACTGCGTCACAAATAGCGCACTATACACTATGTACTCAACCATGTAGTGAAGGAATTTTATAAGGTTATTTTGTCATTAATAATTGGAATCTGATAGCCCCTCCCCTTATGCTACATAATTAAAGCTGCAACAGTTGAATGCATGAAGTCAAAACCACTAGAAGGCAAGCCTGCAACCTTTAGCCAAAAAAAGTTTTTTAGAGGAAACGGCCATATTTAATAAATCGATACTCTATCTGCTAATCTTCAACATGTTTAACACTAAACAATACTTTCAGATTGAACTACCACGACAAAAAAAATGCTGTTTTATTAGTTAAGTCACTGACTTTTTGCGACAGGTGGGATTCTGTTTACGGCACTTCCCATTCATTCCTGTGAGATACTGAAATTCAATAATGTCAAGGCTGTAATGTGATTGGTTATTAAGGGACACGTGATCCAAGTTAGCCGTTACGCTTTCTCCAATACTAAGTAATACAAGCCCTCTCATCTCCTGATAGTAAGACCATCTCTGATGAAGTGTCCAACATCCCACCCTTTGTTTTTTTCGGTTAAGTGTATCACTTGGGTATTTAAAGTGCACTTTGTGTTTTTGGAATTTGTCAGTGTGAACACACTACTCACACTATTTGTACTACAAAATGTCATAGAATGGTGCATAAGTATGCGATTTTGGGACGCACCGCCAGACACGAATACGTGAAATCTGTCTGCGTGCAAATGGGAGGAAGAGGGAGATTTCAACACTCCGTTTCCAAACCTAATGAGTTTCCTCTAGCGGCAACAACTTAGACAGCATGGATTTCATCCAAAACTGATGTGTGCTGTGTATTTTTAGAATCATGTTGTTAGCTTGGTAACATGCTGTCAACAGTGAAATCTACTCTTTTTTTTTATATATATATATATAGAAATAATGCACAACATTTCCCTATAATGAAATACAACTTTTAAGTTTATATATATATATATGGAAGAAGAAGAAAAAAATTAAATGTATATATAAAATTTTCTTTTTTACTTATCCATTTTTATGATATATATAGATAGTTTCATGATTATAAAAAAATATTTAATTATTTAAAAGGATAATATACAACATTAAAAATCAGTCACTTATGAGATGAGTTATAGTAAGAATTTTTTACTTTTGTTAAGTTTAATTTTGTATTTTTTTCAACAAAGTATGCACTTAAATTAAACAAAATATATAATAACCTAGCATATTATCCTATTTCTCCTATTTATATATATATATATATATATATATATATATATATATATATATGTTTGTATATGGTCATTTTTACTAGTTTTAAATTTTCTAGCACTGTTTTAATATTTTATTTAATTATAAATTGTGTGTATATATAATGTGCAACAATTAAAACCAGTCACTTATGAGGTGCTGGTTCAGTTAGCATGCTGTCTGTGTAGTCAGTGAGTCCATTCTGTAGGTTTTGAAACAGAAGTCAGAAATGAAGGTCAGACTGGGACTGAAAGTGTCCCGTGTTACCCTGAAGTTGTTGAGGGCGATCTTGTGCGTGTTGGCGTGTGTGGTGGCCAGCGGTTTGAGGATGGCGGCGTGATCTCCTCTGGCCTTCAGCAGCTCGCCCAGCTTCTTCAGCACGGTTGCGCCGTGGGCCTTCACCGCTGCGTTTCCTGCCAAATCAGACTGAGCGATGCCCACGAACTTCGGGAACAGCTTCTGAGTCTCCGGATGCTGCTTGAACAGACTGGAGAGACAGAAAACATCAGGCAGTTCTCAGCAGACCACACTGACGTTAATCAGGATTGCGTCAGGACTGACCGGGTCAGAACTTCTCCTCCGGTTCCCTCGAAGTCAGCCTCGACGCCCCCCCAGCATTTCAGAACCAGTTCGTGATCGGCCATCGTCTGCATGAGAAAACAAACCAGAAAAAACACACCTGTCATTAATAACCAGCCAATATTCTTCTGCCAACATTTCAGCTGTTTGGAATTGCATTTGCATTGTTAAACAAGGCGTTTATGGGCGACGCGTTTCAGTATGTGCCGATCAGTTTAGCATCACATGCCCTTCGCTTCACTCATGACCCGTATTAAGCCACTTTCAGCTGTAAAGCTACTTTAAAACTGTATGACCTCCTGAACTTACACCAGGCAGGAGAGCCTAAATAGACCTGCACCGTTTACTGTGCTCTTGTTTGCACACGTTAAACTAAAAATGAGCGCTGTGAGTATATATGTTTTTAGATGGATGATTGACCATTTGACCTCTAAAGAACTAACAAATTAATACCATTTGTCCAATAACTAGACCATAAAATAAATTAATTGTCGACATTCATGTTTGTTTGCACTTTGCTTGGCTGATTAGTTGCATAAATCATAATAATGTAGCATCTATTGTAATTATTAACATTAATAAACGCTGCAGTAAAGTTCATTAAAGTGCAGCGTGTTGCATGAGGCGACTCGAGTCATTTCAGTTTGAGGCTCCAGTGATCTGGAACTTGAGTGACCTTGAGTGTAGATCCCGTCTAGTTCTGCGCCACAGCCACACACGCCACCAAAGGCCAATAAATCAGCATTTTAAGTTTATTTTACCTTGAACTGTTTTTTTCTTTTCATGACCTTTTCTATTAGTTTTTCTTTCTAAACAAAAGTGCACTTTTTCAATTCAATTTGGACGTGTTTTTTCCTCTGTAAAACAAAACTGAAATATAATTTTTACTAATTTTCACTTTCTCAACAAATTCTGCTATTAAGGATATTTTGATTTTGTCTTATTTTACAATTTTAGTCTCTTAACAAATTGTGATTTCACTTTTAAGTTTCATTTCAACTTTTTAAATATACCAGTTTATTCTTCTCAAACATATTCTGACCTTTTTAATGTAATTTGGATTTTTTTTGTGCATGTTTTCCTCACATTTTCCCTCCGTTAAAAAACGAATTACTTTTGAGTTTAATTTCAGCTTTCTAATTCTAAATGAATTCGGCTGCAAATTATATTTTAATAAACTACAATTTCACTTTTATGGTTGATTGTAAATATTTTAATGTACTAGTTTACCCTCCTTATATAATTTCTGCTGCAAAAGAATAAAAGTAGTGTTATTTTTATTTAAAATGATCAAAAAAATAAAAAAGAATTCATGAATAAAAAAAAACAAAAAAACATCTTAAGTATTAAAATAACCCCCAGCGATGACAGATGCAGTCTGCTGGCAATAATTTGCGTCTTAACTTTTGCACAAAGCATTAGAAAGTCCAGTCAAACTCCTTACCGATATCGGTGTCCTCTCTGAAGAACGTGTGACTGGATGTAGGTTTGGAAAACTCCCCAAATGAGCTCAGATTCCCCACTTTCACCTTTTATACAGCGTCCTTGTGATGTCACCTGTCAATCACACTGTCCCTCTCCTTGTCTTGAAATGTTAACCACACCCCTCTGTTTGCCCCACCAGCACACACACACACACACACACACACACACACACACACACACGTAGAGCAGATCTGCAACAGAAGCCATTTGAGATGCTCACTGTATTATTCCACAGCCGTTCCATGGCTGCACACAGATGCCTATCTGCACACCTATATTCACTTTAAAAATGTCATTTTGAGATGTGCCATATGATTGTTTTCTAGTTTTTCTGCTTTCACAGCATCATCAGTCCCACTTTGTCATGCTCTTCTGCGAGTTCATGTAGTGGAAAAAACAGATGAGGCGTCTCCGAGTTTGATTTGGGGGTGAATGGATGAACGTTCAAGGCTTTACATGAGAGTTCGGCTCAGGAAAACAAAACAATGACCGACACGTGTGCAAACAAACACAGGAAAACGACATAAAATATGAGCAATAAAAGCAGCGCAGCCCTGTCTTTGGCCATATCTGTCCTAGCACTCATTGTCTGTCTGCTGCGGTCACCAGACAGGTGTATTAATAGCATTTGTAGGGCCGTGGAACATGTGTGTGTGTATTTGGATAAGGGAAAGCCATTCCCCTCCATTTGGACTGGTTCAAAGACGGGTCAAGTTCAGCGGCCACTGCCAAACTACCAAAACCTGGCAGAAATGAGAGGAGCTAAATACGTTTGCACCGTCTCTAAACTCCAAAACATTTCCATGAGATAAAGATAGTCAAACAGTTGTGCCTCAATCACCAAGAGAAAGAAAAAGAGAGAAAATGTGCTTTGCTATAAGATAGTCTTCGTCAACTCGCTGACCTTTCAGTTAATGTTAATGATGACAGACAGACAAACAGATGCACTCAGTGATCCGGGACAGAGGACTGCTTCTGACGTGCTTTGAGCGCCATCTAGAGGAAAAAACCGCTAATGCGCTTCAGTTTGTACATCTGTGAAGCGCAAATGTAGTCGATTTAAAGTTTAAAAGTACATTTTGACGGAACGTGTTGCGTTGAGAAGCGTACTAGTATTTTAGGAATACTTCCCGATTTCTGGCAAAATACAATATAAATATAAAAATATTCTTTCATACTTAAGATTCTGGCAAAATACAAAAAATATAAAATATTAAACCCGATAATATCTGGCATTATTTTCGAAACATTATTAGAATATAAAAATGTTAATAATAGATAAATATAAAAATATTCTTTCAAATAAACTCCATAATATGCCATATATAATAACATTATTTTCGAAACATTATTAGAAATATAAAATGTTAATAATATATTAAATATAAAAATATTCTTTCAAATAAACTCCATAATATGCCATATATAATAACATTATTTTCGAAACATTATTAGAAATATAAAATGTTAATAATAGATTAAATATAAAAATATTCTTTCAAATAAACTCCATAATATGCCATATATAATAAAATAATTTTCGAAACACTATTAGAAATATAAAATGTTAATAATAGATTAGCACATCAAGTGCGTCTGTCAGGACTTTTATTTTGTCGTGCGGCAGTGACGAGTCTCTTGTTTCATCACTAACGAACCCATTTTTTTTTACGTGCGTCCGTATCCCGCTTCCGCTCATTCCTCTCCTAAAACCGCATTTAACACCGATTAATAACGGGTTTCACCGGCCTCGCACTTTAATCGCTTTCATCGCAGAGAAGAACACGACAGATAATTCGGGAGTCTCTGTCATTATGAATCCTGAATAGTAAGTTTGTGTAGAAAAGCGCCGATGACACATCAAACACACATTCGTTATCATTCACACAAATCACTCCCGCGTCGGTGAACTAAACACTATCTACTTGATGTATGTGGGGTTAATGTATTACTGCTTATCACAACTGTGCTGTGCCTCTTTAACGAGTTCGACCGACCGGGTGTCGTTTCGATTTGATTCAAAAGTGTAAATATTGACGTTAACGTTCATCTGCGTCAGTTAGTGATGTGATCAATAACCGTCAGTCTGTTTCTGGAACTCTCTGAGCGCCACGTCATAAGAGGGATCGGATAACTTAAGAATCAAACCGTCTGCATATTAATCATCTTATCGTGTTTATAATGACATGAACTCATCCTCATCTGCTGTCATCATACACTGTCACTCCTGAAGTGATGAAACGTGATCTTAGGGCTGAACTTGTGACATGTTGAGTTTTGTTTCAGGGGCTGTTGTGTAATTAAGTCACGTGTTGCCACACCTCTCTTTCAAAATCTGTGGTTTACCATGAAAGACTGCTATGTCATGTGAACCTGTCATACACATGCATGCCTAGGTCATAATTCCCATCAAAATCAGAAGAAAACAGTCTTTGGATCACGGCATTTTCTTTTTTGTATCATGCAAAATTTATTTCTTGTTGATTTTGGGTTCAAATATGAGCCTGAGATGCGATGTTGCTTTATTTACTCCCATTATTTCATGCATTAATCGTCCTGTGGTCTGTCTTTCAGTGATTACCTGTTCAAGCTCCTGCTGATCGGAGACTCTGGCGTGGGGAAGTCCTGTCTTCTGCTGCGGTTCGCTGTAAGTTACACACACAGGATCAGATATTGTCTCTTATTGCGCAGGTGATTTGACTGTCAAAGAGCTCCATGCTAGAGGTGAAGGAAGGATGTCGTCTCTGCAGCTGCTCTTCTTTTTGCATTTGCATTAAGCATTAAGCTGAATTTTTGTCATTCTGTTTAGTGCATGTGTGTGAAAACAATCCTTTGCTGAATGCCTCACCTGTGATTGTGTGTGCGTTTCCTCAGGACGACACGTATACAGAGAGCTACATCAGCACGATCGGAGTGGACTTCAAAATCAGGACGATAGAGCTCGACGGAAAGACCATCAAACTACAGATCGTAAGTGCGCTCCATTTTAACGCCGGAAACACAAGCTTGGTTTTATGCATTGTTCCAGCATGCAAAAACACATTATAATTACATTACTTTCAGTTTTAAATGATTTTGGAAGTCTCTTCTGCTCACCAAAGCTGTATTTATTTCATGAAAAATACAGTAAAAATTGTGAAATATTATTATAATATAAAATAACTGTTTTCTAAGTGAATATATGTTAAAATTTTATTTATTTCTGTGATCAAAGCTGTATTTTCAGCATCATTACTCCAGACTTCAGTGTCACATGATCTTTCAGAAATCATGCTGATTTGCTGCTCAAGAAACATTTCTGATTATCAAACCGTTTTGCCGCTTCATGTTTTCGTGGAAACTGTGACACATTTTATTTTTCAGGCTTCTTTGATGAATAGAAAGCTCAAAAGAACAGCAGCTGTTTGAAATCGAAACATCTTCACTGTCACTTTTGATCTATTTAAAGCATCCTTTCATATATTTTTGCATGAATCGGTGCTGAATGTGTGTGTGTGTGTGTCGTCAGTGGGACACGGCCGGCCAGGAGAGGTTTCGCACCATCACGTCCAGCTACTACAGAGGAGCTCACGGGATCATTGTTGTTTACGATGTCACGGATCAGGTGAGCAAGCGTTCCTTTAGTATTCCGTTCACACACTGCATTTCTGCGTTCGGTCGGTCGCGCTTCAGTGCTGTTTTAATGTGTCTCCTCAGGAGTCCTTCAACAACATCAAACAGTGGCTTCAGGAGATCGATCGCTATGCCAGTGAAAACGTCAACAAGCTCCTGGTGGGAAACAAGTGTGACCTGACCACTAAGAAAGTTGTGGATTACACAGCAGCGAAGGTGAGCAGAACACTACATTCAGCAGAATCTTGACACCATTCACTGGATGATGTCCCCAGTGCAGCAAAACACCAAAGACTGGCTGAGTAATATTTTATATAATTAAGTTTTAATTAAGCTATGATTTATTATTATTTGTTAAACAATAAATCATTATATTTAGTCATTTATAAGTTGTTTGTTGTTGTTGTTGTTGTTGTTGATTAATTTAAATGTTTTGACTATTTTTTATTAATAACAAAGACTGACTGATTTAATGCATATGTTATTATTTATTGTTCATCAATTAATAATAAATAATTTTAAACGTTTCCTGGTTGAAACTCCAAAGACTGGCTGAGTAATGATTTAAATAGTAATTAGTTATTTAAACCTTTATTTAATATTAATTATTAAATAATAAACTTATTATAATTAATAATGTATGTAAAGAAAAACTTTCCTTGTTGTAACACGAAAGACTGGCTGATTAATAGCCTAAATAATGAACAATTATTTAAATATTTATTATTAAACATTAAATAAATAATTTATTATTTACAAAACTTTTCTTGCAAACCAAAAGTATTGTTGTATCATTATTATTTGTAAAATAATGAATAGATATTTTTGAAATAATAATTGAACATTTTAATTGTTTAAAATTGTTCATGTAAAATGTAATGTATTACTTTTTTTTCTTTAACTTTTTTTATTTATTTTCAGTTTATTCTACATTCATTTCAAATATATTGTAAATGTTTTTGTTTATGATTAGTCCTTATGTAAGGTGTGATTAGTCAGAGATTAATTTATTAATAACATTTTTTATTTACAGCCCTAAATACTATATATGTTTGAATATTTAAATATATATAGTATCAACATAAATAAAACCTTTTTTTTTTTTTCATTTAATTGCTAAACTAAACACTGTTTGAGATCAGGCTGTTGTTTTCTGTCCTGCAGGAGTTTGCGGACTCTCTCAGCATCCCGTTCCTGGAGACGAGCGCCAAGAGCTCCACTAATGTGGAACAGGCCTTCATGACCATGGCGGCTGAGATCAAGAGGAGAATGGGCCCCGGGGCCACTGCGGGAGGCCCCGAGAAATCCAACGTCAATATTCAGAGCACGCCGGTCAAGACGTCCTCCGGAGGATGCTGCTGAGACCCAGCGACAGTAACGTTACCAACCATACGCCACAGCTGAGTTAGAAGGAAGTGAGTGTGTGTGTGTGTGAGAGAGAGAGCGAGAGTGTGTGTGTGTATGCGCAATAAAGACTGAGAATATTAAAGAAAAGGAGAATGAGAGGATCAAATTAAACATTACCTGATATTGAATCATGCATGCACATGGATGCATGACTAGACAAACACACGTCCAACCGTCTGTCGGCTTACGGCTCAAATTCCCTGCTCTCTTTACACAAGCATCCAAAAGCACTTCCGGACGCCAGCGTTTTTAGAGGAGCGCGACCAGGTTTGGCTTTGAGCTCCCTCTTTGGAACTTACAAAGAATCCCTTTACTGAAAAGACATAACTGACCTCGGAACGGTGGGATCCGTTGCTATGGCTCCCAGTGGGGTTGCTACGGCGACCTCTCCTCCTCTCTGGTTTGGTGGACCGTTCGCCTGTTTGGCCATTTCTTCTGTTTTGTTTTTTATTTGTGCTCTGCAGCGTTTCAGTGGTCCTCTGAGCATGACCAGCGTGACACTTACAATTGAGCTAGTCGTGTTTCTAACCGCATTATTATCCTGTGCTATAATTTGGAAATCGAGAACCAAATCCTGGGCCGCTTGTAGTTTAAAATCAACATTCTGTCATCGCTCACTCTCCCTCAGGTTGTTCCACAGCTGTATCAGTTTCTTTCTTCTGTTGATCACGAAAGATGTTGGTTATTTTGTTGTGATATTTAGTTGCCGGTAGCCATTCACGTTCATAGTGTGGGAAAAAATGCTGTGGAAGTCAATGGATACCGGCAACTATTTGGTTCTCAACCGTTTTCAGAATATCTTCTTTTGTGTTCAACAGAAGAAAGAAACTCGGACAGGTTTCGTACAACATCAGGGTGAATAAATGATGAACTATGCCTTTAAATGTCTATATTATCAATGAGTTATTATTTCTCTTAATTCGTTTTGATGCTTTAACATTTTCATCGCAATTACTAAAAAACTAATAACTCAAAAAAAAAACAAAGTTAAAATTGAAAATCAAGAAAAATTCTGTTTCTTGCAAGATTACAAGCAAGAAAGTTAAAATTGAAAATCAAGAAAAATTCTGTTTCTTGCAAGATTACAAGTTATAATAACCTCTTATATATAATTCCATTTCTAAAACAAACAAAAGAAACAAAAAAAAAAATAAAAAATTCAATAAAAAATTTCAGTTCACAATTCTTAACATCTATACAATTCTTAAATAAAGTCTGAATTGCGAATATTTTTTTGTACTCCGTGTTGGAAACAAGCTTCCGTAATTTCCTGTATGTTGGACTCACTGTACGTTACTGTAACAGGAGCTATAGCAGATCTATCTATTAATGTATCTATATAAATCCCACAGATAAACAGGAAATGACATCACAATAGATAAAGCAACATTGCTTATAGCTTTTTATTTTCAGGGAGAAAATGCTCTTTTTTTTTTTTCTCCTGTAATTTTGTTTTCTTTTACGTCCCACGATGTTTAAATAAACTCTGAAGGAAAAGTTGAATAAAAGTGGTTTTAACTGGAGTGTTTGAAGCGTCCTGTCACAGATGTAGCTCATTGTTTCCAGTGAAGTTCATTCATTAACCAGGAACTCCATAGATGCATTAAAGTGACCGTAAAGACCAGTGTTGGGGAAAGTTCATGTATTAATGTGGTACTCCATAAAAAAGTAAGATACTTCGTACATTTTTAATTGGAAAGTAGTGCATTACATTACTTTTGTGTTACTTTTTGTCACCTGAGCTGGGCTCGCTTATTTGTTTCTATTAACAAAAAACCCAAAAGTTATATTTTTGGCAACTGTAAAGGCCCTTTTACACGAAAAATGAAATTTATAATCCTCAGGCTGAAGGAAGTGCCTTTGAAACTCACTCCCAATTTCCCTTAAGATGGGGACAGGAGAGCTGTCTTGTAATGCGTTACCCCCAACATTTATAATGTTGCAAAAGATTTCTGTTTCATAGAAATGCTGTGCTTTTGAACTTTTTATTCATCAAAGAATCTTGAAAATGAAAATGTTTCCTGGTTTTGCACAAAAATGTGAAGCAGCACAACTGTTTTCAACATCGATAATAATCAGAAATGTTTCTTGAGCAGCAAATCCGTATATAAGAATGATTTCTGAAGATCATGTGACACTGAAGACTGAAGTAATGATGCTGAAAATTCAGCTTTGAATCACAGGAATAAATTACATTTTACAATATAGTAAAACAGAAAATGGTTATTTTAATTGGTAATAATATTTCACAATTTTACTGTATTATTGATTAAATAAATAAAAAACATTTTAAAAAATCTTACCGACCCTAAACATTAGCACAGTCCTTTCCAGCAACAACAGAGTTCACACGTTGAAAGTGACGCTGCATGCACACAAGCCTGAGCTGAAGTCTGACATCTGCACTCTTACACGCTCCTGCAGAAAGAGACAGCTGTCCTGCAGAGGTCAGAGGTCAGGGTCAAGGACAATGCAGGAGCGTGTGTGACTCCTCGGGGGTCTGCTGGGAGGAGCCGAGCGCGGCGGCAGCTGTTTGGAGGAGAGCAAGACGGATGAGTTTGGGATGAACAGAACACGGTGTGAGAACAACAGACTGTTTGCATACAAACACGGATAATCTTGTCAGGATGATATTAATTAAACAGCTACATGCAGTTATTGGTGTAATCAGCACTTAATTGTGCAGAAGATGTGGCTTCAGTGAAAATCTGGGAGTTTTTCTGCTGACAGGCGTTCCTGAATACTCTCGTGTGCTCGTATGTGTGTTTACTGAGACGAGGCCAAAGGTTGAGTGTGTCTTTGTGTGTTTGATGTGGTTTTGATGCAGTGGTGTTTCGAAGTGAAGGAGATGATGACCTATATCACAGTGTGTGTGTGTGTGTGTGATGATTCAGCTGCTCTGATTGACTGCTGCTTTGTCTCGTTCCTCTTGTTCAGGCCATCTGGATAGTACGAAGTGAAGGAGATGATGACCTAGAGCACAGATGTCAGCATGTGCCCCGCGTGGAAATATGTCTGAACATTTTTACACACAAAGATTCTGATTACCTGCTAATATAGATTTGTCTAGTTTTAAATGAGTAATCTTGAAGCAGAACGTTGCATTGCTCAGATCTTGGTCTTTAATAGTTAGGAGACTTAAAAATTATGCTTTATAACTTTGTGCTTTACAACTTTGTGTCAGATGCATTTTCTAGAATAGGGGCCTTCAAAATTGGGGCTCATAGAAATGTTTAGGAAATAAAACTACAAATAGTATAATTAAAAAAAAAAAAAAAAAAAATTAAATTATTTATTATATTATATATATATATATATATATATATATATATATATATATATATATATATATATATATATATATATAATTATAATTAAAAATTATAAAATATCTATTATTTTATTACACATATTACACATTTATTTAAAAGTTTAAAATAAATTAATTAAAATAAATACAAATTAATTTAAATAAAAATTAGATTAGTATAGAGAGCATAAATAAAAAAGAAATAAAGAACCTCAACAAAATTATAATAAAAATAAGATTAAAATAAATTATAAGATTTAAATTAGAATAATAAAAGTTGATTGAAATAATTTAGATTGTAAAGATATATTTATAATAATTATAAGATTTAAATAAATAGTATCTAAAGAATACAAAGGTTACAATAAACAAATAAATAATACACAGTATGGTACTAAAGAGAGAAATATTTTCAAAAATAATATATTTATCAAATTCATTTAGCATGGAAAACCCCTTTTATAGAATTCCTTTTTGAAAATATAGCTACTCTTTAAAAAAGAAAGCTGAGGAATGTGTGAGTTCATATCGAGATGACTGCAGACAAATCTGAGAGAAGTGCTGAGATCTTCTGAATCTTCATCTGATGATTTCTGCTGTCTGTGACAAATATGCACATATAAACTTCAGCTGCACTAAAATAAGGTTAGTTTCTTCTATTTATCATACTTTGTTCTGGAGAGCTCTTGTTCAGCTGAGCTCGTGAGGAAGCTGCGGAGAGCTCGCGCTATGAATGCTTCACATATTTGCGGCTTTTCCACGGGAGCGCGAGAGCGAGGTCACGTTCACTGACATATGCAGAGAGAGAGAGAGAGAGAGAGAGAGGGAGGGAGGGGTGACATCTGTAGCATTGCGAGGTCCGATTCATTCTTGTGAATCGACTCGCTCGGGTGATTCATTTCAATGAACCCTTCAACAACGATTCTTTTGAACGATCAAGCGTTCCCAGCACGTTTAGGTTATTTTTTTAGCCTAACACTACTAGTTAGGCTACTGTAAAAAGTAATGTTTCTACTGAAACTAGTCACATGAACAAATACTATAGTAATGTATAGTAAATATTATAGTGTTTTTGAACCATATACTATAGTGAAATGTATTGTACTGTATATATAGTAGGCTATTTACAACACTTTGTTAATGAATGCTACAGCATACTGTACTAATGAACTGATAAACTGTAATGAATACTGTAGTATACTTTAGTTTTTACTACAGTAAACTGTAGTGCACTGTAGTATAATATATCCTATAGTTGTATGAAACTTGGGTGTACAGTATTGGGAAAAGTAATTTGTTTATATTAGTATAGTTGTTAAATTACCACAGCAACTATATAATTGCCACAACAGATTAATTCAAGCACTTTACTATAGTATGATTCAAAAACACTAAAGAATATTTAATATAAATTACTATAGCATTTTTAGTTACAACACTGGTTATCAAGGATTAACATTTAAAAAAAGATACTTTGCGTCAAGTAGCGATGTTTATTGGCAATCAATAAAAAGCCTTTATTATTATTTCCACTGTTAGTAGCGCGTCCATTCGAGCGCCCAAAAAGCTTCGCGAGTCGGATCGAACGAATCGGTTCAAACAAAAGACTCGTTCGCGAATATCAGTGGAAACCTGCGAGGCTTTTACGCCACTCTCGAAGACTCCGCTCGCGGGTTTGTTGAACGAGTGACTGAGCGTGATTCACGGTAAACGGTGAACGAAACCGATGTGTCCCCGTCTGACCTGCATGCGGTGAGCTCCTGACGCGCTTCTGACCTTTATCAGCCTGTCTAGAGAACACGACTGGATTACACTTAAAAACTCGTGTTTATGTAATTCATGTGCGGTATTTACTTACTACTGGAATGCTGTTGTATTGAGTGTTTCAAATGTGTTTTATTGTCTTAAATGTATCGAGGTAATCGTGTAGGATTTAAACGCTACTGAACTACATTAACGTAACGCTACAGACTCTGCACGCGCTGAACTCGCTCCGCTGTGCGCTTGTTCACTGCAGCAGCTTCTGCAGATGGTCAATACTGTCTTCTCGGTGCTTGTCGCTTTACTTGAGAGAGGTTTGAAAGCTTTAATTTCACTGTAAGTCACCTGAAGAAGTTTCACTTTTGAGCTGATGTGTTCTTGCACCTCTTCACATCATATTCCAATTAAAACAACAAATAAAATCCAAAATGTGCACATTACGATATCTGATTTTTGCACGTCTGCTCAGTGTCGTCTAATGCAAACCTCATATAAAAGCCTATATGTGCACATTACGATATCAGTTAAAATATCACACTCAAGACATAAAAGTTCAAGAATTCTCAAATACAAAATATTTTATGTAATGTTCTATAATCCAGTGAGTATTTGTGCATTGTGTGACTCTCTAGCTGTTGTTCACATGAACACATGATCGTGGGTACAAACTGTTAACCATAACTACTAACTAATCAGTTCAGGGGAGGAAGTGAGGCAGCAAAGCAAGTGCTGTGATTTACAGTAAACACAGAGTCCATGAGAAGAGAGTCATGTGTGTAGTTATGAGCTGTCACTGCTGAATGACTGTCTGAGTGGAAAGTACTGTGTGTCTGGCTATTCTACAAAGACCACTGTTATTTCGTCTCCTGTTTCTTGTCTAAAAAAAGAGGAACTAGCCCTTTAAAAGGCTCATTTGAGCTGAATATTAATTTTAAAATACAGAAAAAAAATATTCAGTTCATTCTGTTAAATTTATTTTTGCTGCGTTTTTTAAAATGTTAATAAAAGAAATTCACACTAAAAATAAATAAAATGTTTTAAATATATAAATATGTAGTCATTTAATTACATTCAATTTTAGTAATTGAAGATAATATAAACAAAATTCAGTTAATGTTTGTTAAATGTATTTTTAGATTTAAAATGTTATTATAGAAAAATGTTTAAAATAAAATACATTTTAAAGTTTTTTCCAATATTTTCACTAATTTGTCATTTTATTACATTCCATTTTATTCACTAAAATTAAATTTTTAAGATGTTAAAATTAACACTTAACAATAATACAGTTAATTTTATTAAATTTTTTTTTACAATATTTAAAATGTTAATATAGAAGATGCCTAAAATCTAAAAACTTGAAAAATCATGGAAATAAATATTTCATACTTTTTAAAAATTACTTTATTACTTTAATGTTTAAATAAAATATTTTAAATGTTACTGCAGATTTGAAATAAATATATATATATATGTGACCCTGGACCACAAAACTATAAGTAGCACAGGTGTATTTGTAGTAATAGCCAAAAATACACTGTATGGGTCACAATTAAAAAATCTATATTTTATGCCAAAAATAATTAGGATATTAAATAAAGATCATGTTCCATGAATATATTTTGTAAATTTCCTACCATAAATATATCAAAACTTAATTTTTGATTAGTAATATGCATTGCTAAGAACTTCATTTGGACAACTTTAAAGGTAATTTTCTCAGTATTTAGATTTTTTTGCACCCTCAGATTCCAGATTTTTAAATAGTTGTATCTCAGCCAAATATTGTCCGATCCTAACAAACCATACATCAATGGAAAGCTTATTTATTCAGCTTTTTTTGATGTATAAATATCAATTTAAAAATGGTTTTGAGGTCCAGCGTCACATATCAGAAATATTTTAAAATATAATCTTAAATTAGAAATTATAAATATTATAAATATAATGCGCTTTGCTTCATTTCTGTGCGTTTCTCTCTCAGATATACACTACATGTTGGGTAAAGGCCTGAAGCGGAAGCTGGAGCAGGAGGAAGAGAATGGCGTGATGAAGATGAGCTGCCCTCAGGAGGCGTCACCCGCCTGTTACTGGCTCCAGCGGCAGACCGTGCTCAACCTCTCGCTGCTGAAGCTGCACAGCCGTCCGGGACACACGGAGCCGGGCCTGGCCCGCTGGGTGCTGATCACCAACACACTCCGGCGCATCCAGGACGTCCCTGCACCCCAGTTCTTCCCCAGCGGGGTCGAGACCCATAGTGAGGGCAGTCTGACGCCTGTGTCAGGGTTGGAAGAGGACAGACATCTGTTTCTCTGTCTGTCTCCGTCCATTTCCAGACAGCAGCCTCCATCCTCCTCCGTTATTAAAGACAGCTTCACCTCAGCACTGGCTGAAATTGAAGATCTGTGCCCGACTGTAGGAATAACCACTTTATTTTCTACGGAGATGGGCCGCTCGCTCGCATCAGACCCAAATTCAGATGAATCCAGGCATACAGACCCAGATCTTTCTGAAATGGACAGCAGTATGGACTCAGCATCATCTCTCTCTGACTCCGCCCAGTCACTGTTTGGCCACACCCCCCCACTCCTCGCCGATTTCTCATTGGACGATTTCCTGCTCACAGAGATAGATAGCTTGCTGTTTGATAACATTCCCTGCGGTTCGTCCCTGAGCGGGAGCTCGGGCGCGTCAAAAGTCGTTTCCATGGTAACAGACGACCTCGTCAAGACGCTTGCTGGTTACGGTAACGGAGGGATGAGCCAATCGGCGCTTCCGTCTAATCAGACTTTCAAACTGGATCTGAATGAACTGGATCACATCATGGAGGTTTTGGTTGGGTCGTAACTTGATGTGCAAAACGTTTGAATTTGTACTGAATATTAAGGTCAATTTTAAAAAAAAATTTGTATTATGGTATGTAGACCAAAAGGGTTATTATGGTAAAGCTATATGCATATGTGTGTATATTTATTTTGATACAGTATCAAAGGGTGCACTATACATTGATGTAATATATTGCAATCATTTTATAATGTTATAGAATGCCAATACAATACTTTTCTAAATTAAATATGAATATAAATTACATTAAATATAAAATTAATTTTTTTATAAAAAAAATAAAAAAAATACCAAAATAAAACAGACATGAAAGAAGACACACAAAAACAGCATTTTCTCTTAAATTATTTTAATTTCTTGTGTACACTTAAAGAAAATTTACACACTTGTTTGTTTTTTAAAGAACCTGGGCATGCGCGATTGACCTCGGTACAGGCTCTTTAGAGATATCATTCATCTGTATGAGTTTTCCATAGGAATTTTCCCATAACAATTTTTACATGTTCCATAGTTTGACTGTACACAGTCCGAAGCCACAGTTAACTATGTAAGCAGTTCTTCTGTATATCTTTACAATGTGCAAAATCCTCCAGGAGACAGAATAAACAGTAACACAACTGAAGAAGGAAAAAAAGAACCAGGAGACAGAAAAAGCCAAAATGTGAGAAAACATGTTTCTGGCGAACATTTCCCATCATGCACTCCTGGAGTACAGGACCGCAGTGATGGCAGACATCCTCCAAAAGAGTCACTTAAGATTTATCAGAGTAAATAAAACGCAGATACAGACCAAAACACAATGATAACAGGTAAATGAGCAAAACGATACAGCAGATATTGGTCCCTTATTCTCAATACACATAAACATACACACATTTTATATATATATATATATATATATATATTTCAAGTTGGATCATTCATTCAACAATTCCTTCACTACAATACAGTCCAAAGCCAGTGTTTCAACTTACATTAAAAAAAATAATAAACAAAACAAGAACCGAAAAACATGAGCAGCTAATGCAGAGATGTGGTTTCTATAGTTGTTGAAGGACTCTGTCTGCGGTCTGTCAGTGTGGAAAGAGAGTTAATTTTTAAACTATTTGCACAACAAAATGATAAAGTGTTCACTAATGCCTGTGCGAAATCAAATAACCTAAAACCTACAAGTAATAACAATATTGATTGTAATGTAATAGCCAAAACGATTAAAAACTAAGGCCTTTGTTAAGCAAAATCGAAAGCAATTTTCACAGGCGGTTTGGTTTCAAGTCGATATAACTACGCATTTATAGATCTAAATACAAATCAGATCATTCACATCATCATTTGTGCCATTGAAGGACTTTTAAGCCAGTGTTTCATAAAAACAAACGACCTGAAAATAACAAAGTGCCTCTTTCTCCCTCATACAGACTATCTTAACTGTGAAGAATACTCGAAAGGAAATCATCCCTGATTATATACAGATTGGCTCTAATATAAACACAAACTCTTCTCCTACCCTTATCCTATAAATAAAATGATCTAGTTGTTTCTCCTCTAAACCGATCGATCATTAGTCGATTATCTCATCCACTCTCTCTAACATAGACAATGTTTTTGAACTTAAAAACACCCAGGAACATGACAAACAGGAGTTAGAAAACCAAAAAGGATGGAATTAAAATCATAACTGTCCATTTCGTGAAAAGCTGGAGAGCAATACACAGAGAAAGAGAGGTGAAATTGCAAGGAGGAGAGGACTGCATCAGTCGGGCGTGGGAGAGGGCGAGGAGGAGGAGGGGAGGAGAGGAGTCAGCGTGGAGGGGAACATGAGGACCTTAGCCTGCATGAACGACAGATCCGGCAGACCTGAGATCACTCGCAGAGCCTCTTCACTCAGATTCTCCTCCTTCTGCACAGGCTTTCTGAGGAGAGAGATCAGACCAAATATTGTATATAATTCTGTGTAAACCCATCAAAACTTTGACAGTTGGATCAAATAATGAGTCCATTCCTACAGAAAGCCTGCTGTTCTGAGCTCAGCATGAACTGTCGTGTGGCTCCTCCTGGTGGCCCAGCAACAGTACTGTGAATGTGAGAGGCTCACTGACCTGGTGGAGGTGCTGGTCTTCTCGACAGTCGACATGAGGCGAGCGAACGCATCCACAACTCTACTGCTGCCTCCGCTGACGTCCAGCTTCGCTTGGGTCAACTCGTACAGCTCCGGGTCCACGCCTGCACATGCACGTCAGCACACTTGTTATACACCAGCGAATGCACGCATGCAACAATGATCATTTGAATGGACGGTTAAAGATATAGATGCAAATAGAGCAGAAATCCAGAACACACAGACAGCTTTGGTGTTAAACTGGAAATGTTTCAGCAAACCTGGTATGGAGGTGGCCGTGCCGGAGGGCGACTCGTCCACAGGGCCGAAAAAATCGAGGTTGAGCAGAGAGGAGCCTCCACTCGCTTCGGAACGAGGGATGGTGAAAGACGAGAGAAAGGTTACGGACAGAGAGAAAGAGAACACAGGAAAGCACTCAGGTCTGGATTAGTGATGAAACTACTAGATATGAAAACTACCTGATTTCTTTAATCCAGAATCATGAAAACTACAAGAAACAAGAATACATGAGCATCCAACATAAATGTGGAGAACTGTTAATCAAGCGTTTAGTTTTCACGAAACGAGGCACGTTTCCATTATTTGGGAATGAGAAAAGCTTGTTTCTCAGCGATGTTCCTCCTCAAGAAATGATTGATCGGTCTTACCGTCCAGAGGGTTTGTAAGGCCACTGCTGCTCCAGTCAAACTGAACGGGAGGAAGAGACTCCTGACGACAGAAAAAAAAAAAGAGACCAGTTATCACATTTTACAAAGTAATGCAAAAAATAATAATTAAAAATAAGTTGTTAATTGTCTGTATGAAAAATTACGTTGTTCTTTTTTATGTGCAGGACTGTTTTATTTTTGCTCCCCACTTAGTTTGTCACAAAAGTATTTTAAACAAAACTATCATATAAGAAAGGTCTGTTATAAACTTTGGTAACTACTGATTTGGGATGCTTTGTCACAAAAGTATTGTAAAAAACCTTCCTATAAAAACGCTGTTCTAAAAGTAAAGTTTTGACATTTTCCGCATCAGTCTTACGTGAGTGATATCCTTCTCTCACAAAACGATTGTGCTTCAAATAATAGCCTAATTATCCATCACTTTGTCAGACTGGGATGTTAAATGACCATCGTAGGCTATTTACCTCCATCATTCTTATTTTTATTTTTTCTAATCATTATATATATATATAATATGAAATTTAATTTGCATAGATTATATGTGGTCTTGCTACAGTTAAAATTTTGACAAATAAAAAATGACAATTCACAATCCACAAAAGCATTCAAGCATTAATGGCAAATATTTAGATGCATCATATTTCAATCGTAGTTTTCATTTACATTTATAATAATCATTAACTGGCCTTTGGTAAATAAGTCAAATTTATATTTTATATTTTGCAATGATACAAGCAATCCAGCAGTTGAGATTTACTATGTAGTATATAATACGTGAGTATGTATACTTGTATATCCAAGAGCTTCGCCGTAATAGTTACATTTTTTAACAATATAAACAGTCAGGCAGATATTTGCTTTGCTTAATTCAGGTATACTGTATGTGTGCAATTAAGTTTATATAGAGAGGTGTGTAATATGTGTACTATTTTACCAGGTGAAGGTTACTGAAGATGCTCACCTGGGCGGTGTCAGGTGGACAGGTGTTCAGCTCCGTGGCAACTGAAGGAGATTGTGCGATTGAGGCGATCATTTCAGCGGCAGAGACGGGCTTCACCGGCTCTTTTGTGGGTTCCAGCATCCCCTGCAGACCAACAGTCGTCAAAGATGATTGATTAAACACATATGAGCTTCAGAGGACGTCTAAAATAAACCAGCGTCCATCATTCTCACAAACATACACACACAGCTCGCCTGCAGCTGGGCTTCACTCACCAGACTGGCAGCATACATTGGCACAATTACAGGCTGCTTTTTATGGCCCGTGAACAGCTGAGGAGAAGAGGAGAGAGAAAGTTAAAGAGAAATCAGTTACAATTTCACGGAGAACATAGCTTCTTATATACATGACTTGACCAAATCCTTTGTTTTCCCATAACCAAACGCACTATGTTTCTGGTGTCGATACCAAGCGAGCAGAGCAGTGCTTTATTGGTATGAGAGCCGCCCCACTGGTACCGGAGGCCATAGGCATTATGAACATCCTGCAGCTGCTGCCAAACGTCCCGCAGTGCCCTACAGAACCCGCAGGAGGAGACAGAGAGCGTTTCATTGACCACAGGACAATAAAGATGACTTAACTGAGGTAATTGGCCACCAGCAGCACTAAGCAAATAAACTCACCCATTGGTTGGCCCTCTGTCAGTGTCTTCCTGTTGTGATGTGTCAGGAGGTTTGAGGAAGGTGTCGAGCGTGGTCACCTGTTCCTCTGCCAGAGGGGCGACAACCAGCTCGAAACTGGCCTGGAAAATCTTCTCCAAACGGCTGACCAGTGCAGACTTTGTAAAACACAGAAAGAAAGAAGAAAATTGTGTTGCTCAGTAAAAAGTGTAGAATAGAGAGGGGATCAAAAGTATCACGGGTTCCATAAAAATATTCAGCAGCACAACTGTTTTCAACACTGATAATAAAATGTTTCCTGAGCAGTAAATCAGCATATTAGAGTGATTTATGAAAGATCATGTGACACTGAAGACTGGAGTAATGATGCTGAAAATTCAGCTTTGATCACAGAAATAAATTACATTTGTCCAAATAGAAAAAAGTATTTTTGATCAAATAAATGCAGCCTTGGGGTGAGCAGAAGCGACTTTTTAAAAAAAATATTATTACATATAATTTATTATAAAAAAAAAGAAATCTAAGTAGCTTTCTAATCTTTTTGTATTCTATCGGTTTTCTTTTCATTTATTATACAATTAACAAAAGCAAAAAAAGACCTCTAACACTAGCTTGCTCTATTCTTTTTCTATTCTGTTTTCTTTTTATTATATTATTTAAAAGCCCTTGCTATGTTTACTGCATTAAGCTAACTGAGACTTGTTATAGCACTTGTATATCATTGCTCTTTTGTTGATTTTGATTGCTTCCATTGTCCTCATTTGTAAGTCGCTTTGGATAAAAGCATCTGCTAAATGACTAAATGTAAATGTATTTATTACTGAAAGGTATTGGTAAAAAAAATAGACGTTATAAAGGCTCTGTAGACAGAGTAAACCATCCTGTCCAGGTTCATTCCTCAATCTGATTTGATTTCCTGTGCTATTTTTTCTGTTAGGACAACAAAATGAATAACAGAATGGGGAAGAGTAAAAACAGTAAATATAAACCATCAAACTAGTATTTTTAAGTAATCAGACCTACCATTGTACAACTTTTGTGCTCCTCCGCAGCAGTAGGGGGCGCCGTAACCGGTTGGCTATCCTGCCAATCATTTCTGTTTTTTTCTGTAGCCGCTGCATTCTGTTCCCGCCCAAACATTGCCCACGATTCCCCTTCATTCTGGCTCTGATCCGGCTCAGAGAAAGCCTGCCATCCTTCATTATCGCCTACCTGCGCAGAGCTAAAATCTGCGAAACTGTCACTTCCAGGAAAATCCGCAAACGTCGTTGCCTCCTCACCTGCCAAGTCTGTTTTACTAGGTTCTTTTGATGTGTCAAAATCGCCAAATTCATCATCTACGACCTCCACCGGGGGACTCGGGTCCGGCTCAGGCTGAGAGACCCCCTGCTGGTCAAAGTCAGCAAATCCAGTTGCGCTAAAAGAGCTGGCGTCTCCAAAGTCACCGAAATCTCCAAAATCCTCATCATCGTCCTCGGCCAGCTGGCTGTGGTCGGCCGGAGTGGCCGTCTCCTCCTGAAGCGGAGGCGAGGGTACGGATCCCGTCGTGCTAAAGTCGCCAAATTCTTCGAGCGCATCTGTCGATAGCGGCCGACCAAAAGAAGTCTCAGTTTCCGTCTCCGTTTCTAAAGTCTCATTCTCTGAGCCTTTCTCATCTGATTCTTTGCCACTAGACTTATCCCCAATAGAGTCGGGTGACACTGTGTTCTCATCGGTTTCGCTAAACGTGACACCATTAAGGGCTAGCGGTTGCACCGTGCTAACAACTTTAGTAGCATCAGCTTCTAGCTCCCTTCGATCTATATCCGACCCTTCACAGAAACCCCAGTCACCGTTGCTGAGACTTTCAGAGTTTTCCAAAAATAATCCAAACCCTGTGTTTCTCGAGTCCCTGCTATTGTCTTCTAAACTAGTTCCTCGCTCTTCAACACTATCGCTAGCATCATTCTGTGGCGGTATGCACCCTTGATTCGAATCGTCCCAGTCTGTCTCTGAAGGCTGGTTGTGTTCAGCATTTGAAAAGGCAGAGAAATCTGCAAAATCATCTGGACTGACATCAAATTCGTTGGTTTTGTGTGGTGTAGGCGGGCTTCCACCTTGGTCTAATGTCACAAACCCGTTCGTGAGCACTTCTGCGGTGCCATTGCAGTCAATGGCGTCACTGTCAGTCCGAGACCCTGGTGTGAACTCCAGGGATGCGATGTGAGCTTGGTGCTCGCTGAACTTTTTGAGTTCCTCTACACTAACCGTTCTGCCATTGGGCGTGGCGGTCTGGCCAGAGCCAGGCGTCACACCGTTAGCTTTCGTAGACCCTGTGGGTTGAGTGGACAGTCCCACGATCCTTCCATTGCTCAGCAGCTCCGGCGGCGAAGTGGCGTTCAAAGCCTGAGACTGGTTGAACGTGGTGGGCGTGTCGAACTCTGAGAAGCTGGTGCTGTTCGGGACGCCGGTGAAGTCGCTGAAATCGTCATCCTCATCCTCGATGCCATCCTCCATCGGGGGCGGAGAGGAGGAGTACATGCGTATCACGTCAGGCTCCATGGGGCCTTGAGCAGAAACACAGCCGAGAGCTGACACCTGCAATGCAATGCGCAGATTAGCATTCAGGAATATGACTTACATGTGAATATGAAGTACAAATGCAGGGTAATTTATTCTCAGGGCCTTTGATCTAATTTAAAAAGAGTTTTACTAGATTTGTTATTGTTCGAGAAAACTTTTTCTGGCAGAAGAAATACGATGCATGCACGATTAATCAAAATAAAAACAAAATTCAGTATGGATAGGTGCAATTATCAAATTGCAATCCAATTTAATGGAATACACATAGTGTTTCAGAGTAACGTGTAGCATTGTGTTCATTTACACAAGCAAAACATGATCTGGTCCACAGTAAATGCTAATCCACATCAAAATCTATGCTACTAATCTGAGTTTGTGTGGCATAGGATAACATGCCTTTGAAAATGCAACTTGCACCAATAATCTTCCCATTTTGTAATGAGAAGTGCCTATCAATATAAGAGCTTTAAAAAAGGCTGTTTTCCCCAATAATAAAAGCTATAGCTGTACTCTAAAGTAAAATTATTATATTTTTTTCTTAAATGCTACACTGAAATATTACTAAAGTAATAGTTATTGTTTACAATTATTAAAGTCATACTAATACATATATATATAGTCACAATTGTTTTTTAATCACATTTTTTAAATGATCAGAAAAATCACAGAGAGGTTTTTTAGAGAGGGAACACGATGAGACTGTTGGACAGCTATTAATATAATTAAAGTGTCAGGATGCCCTCAGGATTAGTCCAAAACCATAATTAGATTTCATGTGAAATGCAAAAAGTCGTTTGGAAATGATTTCTGACACAGCAACAGAAAAAAAACAAAACCACAACTCCTCAAATTCTAAACTCAACAATCACAACAGCAAGAAGACCATGCATAATCACCAAACCACCAATTCTTCCTCTTTAATGAACTTAAGCCTCGTTTTTGTACATCAGCATCATCCTGCGTCTAATTACTGGTGTTTGCAAAGACAAGCAACACTTTTGCTACAGCTCTGCATACGTGTTAATGCTTTAAGCCCTAAATAACTTACAAGTGAGTAAATCATCACACACTGCTTGTGCTTCAGTACATCAAGCCGTTTTTAGGACACAACATCAGTAAATCTTCTTAATCTTGACATGCATGAATAAGATGCATGCTTATGTTCTTTATACAAACCACTGATCACCATTGTAACTCCGCTAAGCAAGTGCCCTCTGTAGGCAGCACTCATTATGATAGTGCTCAAGGGCCTATTTACAGGAACAGGTTCCCGTTGTCTAACTCAAATCAAATCAATAAGAGTAAAAACCAGACAGACCGTCTTTAAATCAGACACTAATTAAGTGCTAATGGGAGAAGTGGTGACTTGAGTGGAGCAGAGAAACCAGATCATTCTGGAAAATCCACGTCACTCAATGCAATAATTTACAAAGGAAGCAAACCAAATAAAACAGGGCTTTTAAATGGCCTTGTATCGCGCTGGGAGCTTCGTCAGTGCTGTTTGCTCAAAGGTGCTTCAAACAATGATGGAGTGACACTTGTGAAAACAGCAAGATCTCTGCCAAACCTCAGTTTACATTCACACCACTTAAGTGACCTCCGTCTTAAGGACATCTTATAGAGGAGAAAAATAAATTAATGTATCAGAAAGCTCAACAGATTTCCAAATGAATTATTTACTCCTCTGATTTATATTATTGTAAATTAATTTAAGATACATCACGCCATAAACTTCATAGTGCTTATGCTTCATAGATTTACTCAACTTTCCTGTAAGGATAAAACCTTTTGCAAATAACTGATATTAATAATCGTAACTGCGTATTCATTTTATTATTATTATGAAAATTATACTTTTAAAAACAGGAAGATTAAAACAGGAACAGAAAGTAAATTGTCTATAATCTAGCACAAATACAAAACAATTTTACTATCAGAAAGCAACAACAACTGTCCAACTTAATTATTTTACTCCTTTAGTTTATATTTTTGCGAAATTCCCGTGCATTTATCAGATTGACAGTGATGCTCTTATTTTCTTATAATGACACACTACATCTATAAATATCTATAATTAGGCTGTAACTGTATATTCATATTACACATATCAAGACTTAAATGTAGTAATATAACGATTATTAATAATATAGTTTCTAAATGACAGTATTTAAGTGCATAGGACACACTTTAGGAGTAAAGTTATTAAATCAATCCATCACAGCTGTTCAGAAACACCAGGCCTTCAGCACATAAACTGATCAAACTAACGTTACTCTTCACAACCTGATGAGGAGATTAGTTTAGCATAAACTATGCTTATCCTAGATTAAATCTGGGTTAAACTGAATTACTGACATTTATACTTTTGGACGGAATCAAAGCGGTTTTGTAGATGTTTACCTTACGGCTAGCAGTTAGCCGTTAGCCTGATCACAGCAGTGCAATTACACCCGACAGCATGAAACACGGTGTTTAAATCAGTCAAAACGAGCGGCTTCTGTCTAACAATGACATTAAGTTTCCGTAAGAGTCGTGTTATTGTTCCACAAGTGATTCAGAAGAGCAGACTCGGTCTGTTAGCATACAAGCTCAGTGGAGCATCCGAACCCATTGATTAACACAGGCGATGCTAGCAGGCTAACACTAACTGTATTCTCGCGCTAACGGCTAGCTGTCACGCAGCTGTCAGTCATCTTCTTACCTCACGAGACCGGGGTGAAGCGTCCCATCCTCACGAGCGCATCCCGCGCACCGGCGTCACGGGAGATCCGCTCAGATCCCTCTCTTTCTGTCTCTGTCTGTGTGTGAGAGTGTGAGCTGTGGATCCTGCTCTTTTTCCGAGTATTACCCAGCATGCACCACGCGCTGGTGTGGCACTGCTGGACTCGCGTGTTGATTGGCTGAGGCCGGTTTGGGAGGAATCAACTAAACCCAGCAAATATGAGCATCCTCATATAAGCAAAAAAGGCTATTTATAAAGACACAGTTTCTACTCTGAACAAATAATATTATAATTCTGTGTCAAATATTATTTGTTTTTTTTTTCTCATTATAGTACTATTCTATGTTTATTTGTTAATTTAATGTCATTATTTAATATATTTTAATTAATAATAATTAATTTATTTAGTTTAGTAAGTTATTAAGTAATTTCTGTTTTAATTCATATTGAATGTATTTGCTGTCAAATGTTAATCGCGATAAATCGCATCCAAAATAAAAGTTTTTTGTTTACATAATATATGTGTATGTGCCGTGTATATTTATTATGTATATATAAATACACACACATGCATGTACATATTTAAGGAAAATATGTAATATTTATATATTAAATATATTTATATATAATATACATTAAATTACTATAAATATATACATGCAAATATATGTAAATATTTTCAAAATCTGTACTGTATTTGTGTGTGTTCATATACTTAATAAGTATACATAGTACACACACACATATTATGTAAACAAAAACTTCTATTTTGGATGCGTTTAATTGTTTGACAGCACTAATTTATTTATATCATACTTAATTTTTTTATTTTTTTTTTACACTGCCTAGCCTAAAGACCCAATTCATACAGTAAAAAGAAAACATTATAAATATGTGTAAAATACCTATGAAAAAATATACAAAAATACAATCTGTGAAATATTGAGTCTCTGTTACATTACATTAAAAAGTTTTTTTGTTTTTCCTACTCAGCATAGTGCTTTACTGCTCTATGTATTGTTTATTTGTTTATTTTAATGTAATTTTTTTACATCGATTTATTTTATTCTCATTTTATTCAACCATTTATTATTTACATTAATCTGTTTATTTATTAATCTACTTTTAAAAATTGTTTTAATCATTTAAAAAAAAATTACCTTTTTTACACTGCTTTGTCTAAAGACCCAATTTACACTGTAAAAATTAATATTATAAAATATTATAACAAAATATAATTAGAAAAATATTGAGTCCCCTTTTTTCTACTCACTAAAGAACTGTATTTTTATATGTATGTATATATATATTTATATCGTTTATTTATTATCTATTATCTATCTATTGTTTAGCATATCTATCTCTTTCTTATTATTATTATTATTTATTTATTTTGTCAATTTTTATTTTAATCAAGTTTTTTCTATGTTTTTTGCTTACCGGCCCAAATCAAGCAGTCTTAGCAAGTACCACGGCATAATACAGTCACTATAACATACTGCAGGACAACTAAGGAACAGCTCTATTATAATAGACATAATCATCAGGAAGCAGAGCAGAGATAAGAAAGCCAACAGGAAAACCGAAGGCAGGAGTTTAACAGCACAATGTGCCGGAAGACTCTTCCATGAACACTAAAATTAAACTCTCCAGAATGGATGAAGATGTTAAGTAACATGAGTGCAGCACACCAGTCATTTGCACGTTTGAAATATCTTTCTGTAAACACCAAATACTCCGTGCACCTCAAGATCACTGTGTTTTCTACAAGCACCTGGTTTATACAAATGATCTACAATATTACTCAATAGTGCGTCCTGCCCTGCTACAATCATCACTGACAATGCAATTTCATTAATTAGAAGCCTTTATTAATTAGAAACAATGTGTGTACAATCAAGAAGAGGTTGACGTGACACACCTTGTTTAAAGACAATAAATACACAGAAAGCACTGGAATGCAACGATTTTCTCCCTGATTTTCTGCTGGTCTCAAGTAACCAAAGCACCTAAATGAAGTTCACATCATCAGTGGCTCATCACGCCGTCTCGTAAACACAGTATGTTTAAGTGCTTGTCAATGGAAAGATCACTATTGCTGTAAGACAGATGCAACTCTCAGATCACCCTTTTTATGTTCTTTACACATGTTTAGGAAATAAACAATCCTCTCTGGGGTTTCCACTGGAGTACATTAGCTGGAGAGTTACACATTCAGGCAGTACGTTCATATATCGCTATTCACTGAAGCTGTAGATTGTTAAACGCTGTTGTTAGATGCAACATTCATCTTACATTTCTTCATTTCTGTCATCTCCACTTTAATGCCATAAAGTCAACATGGAATGCAAACAGACCCTTTTTACTTTCTCAATGCATGCTCTTGGTCTTGTATTTAATATTATTTTTTAATACATGTTTAATATTTTGTAATTCACCTCTGAAATTCACTTAATAGTGCACTGCACATTTCTGTAGTTCAAAACAAGTGGCATTTTAGCACTGAAGTCCAGAGCTGGTTTTCTGAAGGGTTTTTGGGTGCAATTCCTGAAATAAGCTCTTTGGTGAACACAAGCTCACAATATTTTTACATTTTATCACAATTGCTAACAAGTGAATACATTTAACCACAGAGGTTAAACTCACTACTCACTAGTCGCTTTCACAGCCTCATTGTGCTTATAATCGTGCTCGTGCAAACTATTTGAACGTTCAGCGAAAACGTTTTTAAATAAGCTGATGGTGATGTTGAAGTTACATGATCTTGTTGTAGTTTGTTTACATTTCGTTTTTTACGTTTGGTGATTATGTTCAGTATTCAAAATTGATTGTGAAGATTAACAAAATGAGTGAAAGATCTTGGTCACAGAGCTTTTTTCCTGCAAAAATCCAAAAGCCAATGGAAAATCCTATTGAGTCCAGAAGGATGCGAACTTATGGGTTGAACTACAAAAATACATCAAAATCAAATCCAACCCTATTTGAAAATCTTGTTGCACTCAGAAAAACGAACTAAATTGGATGCGAATGGCATTTCATGTTGACTTCTGCTAAAATGCTACTTGTGATGCTCATAAAAATAAATGTCTCCTTATAGCTCAAAATGCATCAATTCATCAGTTCTAGATGATTCTGGAGCATCCTTCGGCATGACAGACAGTCTTTAGTGCTCAGAACGGACACGCAGCAGACGTCAGTTGAGCTTGGTGATGGTCAGACTGCCGCTGATCTGGATGCTGTCGATGGCTGTCAGCGGCGTCACGCGGTGGTAGAAGTCAAAGAGCTGATGGCCGTCCACAAGCACACGGAAGCGCGGGTGATCGCAATGAATCTCAAGCTGAACACACAACAAGAGAGAAAACTAACACCATTATAGACGTCAATTACAGCTTCAAATTGCATGTTCATGTTCCTGCTGTTTTGTAAAGACCATGAGAGTTTCATGCAATGAACAGTTATTTAGACTATTTTGTTTTTTGTATATTCATCAGTCACTCTATATATTTACATTTATGCAATAGGCATACATGTAAATATATAAATAAATAAAACGTCCCTCTTCGGCTTGTGCTTCACTTGTCTATTTGCTCTGAAAACTTTACTTATTTTTATAAAGTAAACATGAGAATAACTTTTATATTGTTATTGCCAACACTTACTGGGCTGAAGCAACTTAGGTTTAGGTGTACTTGATTATCCAGAAATTTATATATATTATTTTTAAAACTAGCATTACATTTGATCATCAGGCTTTGAGGAAGGTTTATTCATTCATCTCTCAATCAACAATGTAATGCATTGCGTTATATGTTTTGAAACTCCAGAGCTTTGGTCATAAAACTAAGCATTTAAATATCATCTTACTAAGACACATATATAGATATATATATAGAGTGTATATATTTATATAATGTTTTTTGTATCTACTATACTGTTATAAAGTTCTCATTGATTTACATTACAAACTATCAGACTTTTATCTTATAAACAGGAAATGCACCAAATTGCACACGTTTCCTTAGTTCGTGCTTCTTTGGGCCTCGTTCCTTCATATTCACACTATATCATACTATATGAGCCACAGAAGCCTGATGTATCAAATACAATATTCAATAAAAAACACAAATGCAAACTTTTAAATATTCCATTTAACAAAATATATATAAATATTTTTCAGTCACACTTTATTTTAAGGTCCAATTCTCTCTATTAACAAAACATTAACCAGGGATGTAGAATATGATCATGCAGAATATGTGCTGTATAATACTAATAAACATCAAATATATTAATAATAGGCATGCTAACAAGCAACTAGTTAATAGTGAGAATTGGTCCCTATTCTAAATTGTTACCACTTTTTCGGACTATTATTTCATATGTTTATGGGGTTAACAAGCCTTCAATAACACCAATAACTCAACTATTAAAAAGACAGCCAATCGTTCAGTTTTGCAAATATGTATCCCTACACAAAACATGAGGTCATTGTGTTGAATTCAGAAGATGACACTGACCCTGAAAGGCTGCTCTGCGATGAAGGGGAAGTAGGGTATTGACCTCTCCTCCTCGCCCCAGCTGTCAGAAACACAGGCGTTTCGCAAAATCTCCCGGTCTTCGAACCGCACGCACATATCCAGAGCAACGTCCCCGCAGCCGCACGTCAGACTGATGTCAAAACTGCCCCAGAGAGAGAGAGCAGGAACATTCAACACAGCTGTGTCTCTCAGGGTGTGTCCAGCACGTGTGTGAGCACTTGTGAGTGTGTCTGTGTGTTTACACAAGCTACCTGTCCGGATCTGCATTCACGACGCCCATGATTGTGATTTTCTTCCCCGGTCTCATTGCACCCCGGATGCCGCCACAGAAGGGCACGGCCTGTCAAACACAGCACAGCGACGTGACAACACAGCATGAACATATAAACAAAACCACATCTGTCAGGTCATTACCAGTTTCTGTTGCTCATCTTTTTGCAGCTCTGAACTGCTCAGATCGCTGGTTCTCTGTGGTGGACAAAGCACAAGCAGGAAGTTAAGCGGTGGCCGTTTGTGCAAAAAACATGCAAATTACACGTACAGATACACAGCACTGAACAGGTGGAAACACTGATTCACTAAGTGAACATACAAATGCACAATATCCAAACTGCTTTCTTTTACACACAATGAAAGTGAATGGAGACTGGAGCTGTCAAGCCCCCAGAGAACAAAAGGCACCATAGAAATATTCTTAAAAACCACATAATAATTATATTCCAAGTATTCTGAATCTAAATCATTGCTTATTGAAAATCGCTGCTCTCAAATCTCTATGCCCTTCTGCATATTTAAAGTTGTCAGGTAAATATAAAAACATACTAGAACCAATGACATTTGAAATAACTGTAAACAAACTGTTTATGTGCCGAATTTGTTCTTCACACAAAACTAGTGTGTTGCTTCATAAGACAATATAGCGCACAAGTCGTATGCACTTCTTTTTTGGAATTTGACTGCTCCAGTCCCCGTTCACTTACATTGTTAACAAAGTGTTAACGTTCTGCTAAACATGTTTGGAAGGACACGAGGGTAAGTAAATGATGACTATTATTTTAATGTGTGCTGTTCCTTTAAAACATCAGTGCGTGCGAATTCTCTAGTCTGGTTCTCGCTGCTGACAAACTTGTTTCCGCGGCACTCTTCATTATGAAAATACTCACAAGTTCGTGTCGGACTGCGCTCAACTCCGCCATGTCCCACGCAGATCCACCAGTGAAAGCCCGAGCGCTCGGGCTCGGTTCGGGATCCAGGACACTGTCTCCAGCAGAAAGAAGCGTCTGTCCAATCAGCGCGCGCCCAGCAGGGTTTGCATTCTGACGTGGGCATGATGTTAATCCGAGCGCTTGTCCTAAAACTTAATCAGCTCTAATGACTTCAGTCTGTGTTTATACCCCCCTGGGGACTGAGAAGGAAAAGTGTTTTTTGGATTATTATTATTTTTTACGTCATTATAGTGTGTGGAGCACATGACTTTTTATAATATAAAGTCAAATATAATATTCTAACAAATTCTTGCAAACTCAGCACCTGTTCAAAAACTCACTGAAAAGCTCATAAAATGTTAGTTTACAAGACATAATTTGCAAATCAAAGTATAGTGATGCAGTGTATGAAAAAAGGATTGACCACCATCAGAACTAAAAGTAACAACATTTGTTTTTTTTAATATGTGCACCATGGCGCATTGAACAAAATAACGTTTTTGATCTAACATTTTTTTAAAACCATTAGGCTATTTAAAACCAGATAACATTACACGAGCGTTCTATTCACGTGAATGAAAGAATGTTCGTTAGCCAAAGTTCTGAGAACATTCCCGGGGAACACTGTGAAGTACCATGTGGCAAGCAAACGCACTGAAAAGAGAAAAAAAAATCAAAAATGAAATCTCTTTATATTATATGAAACATCATATTTTGTATGCAATTAAAAGTCATAAATCTGAATTTTAACTAAAATGAATCTCATAAGATTCTTCCACGACCAAATTGAGCTTTGCTGTCAGAATCATTAAATTTAGCCAAATGGCCAATGACTTTTATTTCTCATTGGGATTTCTTATTGGGAAGTTTTAGGAAAAGCTGTGAAAGAGCAGCTTCTGAGCAATCACTGTTTGATGTGTTATAAACATGTAATATCTCATGATACATGAATACAGCAGATTCCATATTAGTGAAATGATGAGATATAAATAATGTGAATTCAAACCACTGGTAATTCCAGCCTACAGTTGCGTAAGAGTGAAATGTGTTAACATAAACTCATTTCAAGCTCGAGGATATGGAAGGAAAGGATTTGCAGACAGACAGACGTTCGTTCCACTGAGCTGTAAAACATTCCGCTCTGGAACTCATTTATGTCGAGGGAGGACCTTGGACTGAACGAAGTGGCATTTCACGGCTCCTGTCTGAATAAAGATGAAGGCAGCACAACAGACACATGTGTTGTGTTGTGAGTGTATATACAGCAGGTGGCGATATAGAGCAATACTTTAGATTCTGCCTTTACCTGAATACTACTGAAACACCTCATCTATCTATCTATCTATCTATCTATCCTACCTACCTACCTACCTACCTACCTACCTACCAACTAATCTATCTATCTATCTATCTATCTGTCTGTCTGTCTGTCTGTCTGTCTGTCTGTCTGTCTATCTATCTATCTATCCATCCATCCATCCATCTATCATCCATCCATCCATCCATCCATCCATCCATCCATCCATCCATCTATCTATCTATCTATCTATCTATCTATCTATCTATCTATCTATCTATCTATCTATCTATCTATCTATCTATCTGTTCAACAGTCTGTCTAACAATCTGTCATTTTTCTGTATAAAAATAGTAAATAAAACATATTATTACAACCACCAAGTACAGGATGTTCTCTCAGCTTGACCTACAGTGTAACATCAACCAGAATTTATCTCAGATACATCTGATCTCCAAACATCTCCTCGTTGCATTTGTTCCCAACAACCTGTTGCCTCATTCAAGTTTAAAAGCGTGGCAGTTTTAGTTGAATCCTTTGTGAAGAGCTGTAAGCGAATCATAAAGCTCTGCTGTGTCATTGTTGATTGTTCTGTGTCTATGGTGCACGACTGGTTTGAGATCCACAGACTCAATAAGACTGCATGTTAACAACAACAAACTAATGTGTTACACAGACAAAGACTTCTAACGCAATATCTCTCTTTTCTATCTCCTACGCCAGGCTATAACACACACTCACTCACACTCACACACTCAGACATCAAGACTCCAGCCAAGCAGTCCTTTTGTTTCCCTCTCCAGTCCAAGTTCAGGGTATTTAAAACACGGTGTAAACACAATCATACTCATGGCAACTGTCTCCATGACAGCATGACAACAAGCCCTTGGCAGCTGTGGTAATTTAATATTTGCCTTGCGTTAGCATAACATTTTCATTATGTAAGGCCGTGGCAGAGAGGCGGCGCGTACCCATTGAAGTTCAGAGCAGTCGGCGCAGGACGGTTGCTATGTTGCTGTGTGTTGAGTCGCGGCAACAAACCCATTCTGAAGTACTTCCTTTAGAGAGGAACATCTGGTGAAAAAAATTTCCCCGGGGCGTAATGTGCTCTGAGAGGGCGAGAGAAAGAGAGGTGGGCTGAGCAGACAGACAGACGGTCAGACAGACAGATATGACATAGAACAGATGCAGATTAGTGCCTGTGCCAGGCTCATGGCTTTGCCTACGGCAGACGGATGAGGGGAGTGTTTTAATGCTGTGTTGGAATGTTGGAATCTGACTCACTTTACAGGGTAATTTGGGGATTGCTTATTCTGAAGAGAGACTAAAGGTTAAACTGTGTGAGTAAACGCATGGCTTTCCCTGTTTGTGTTTGTGTGGACTACACCCATGACTACACCTGTGTCGATTCAACACACCACATCGACACCCTGTCACTGCATGACAAACACTCGCTTAGTCAAACAAATTAATGGGTTGCCGCCGGACAACAATGATGTCACCCTGGGATTTTATATTCCCACATTTTAAGAACTGCTCTATTCTATTATTTTCTTTTCTATTCTGTATTGCTATTTTTTAATCTAGTCTGTTACACTTTTTATTATATCTTACGCTGTTATATGCCACATTCTATTCTGTTCTAATCTAGTCTGTTTCTTCTGAGTCTAATTTCTATTCTATTCTATTCTATTCTATTCTATTCTATTCTATTCTTTTCCAGTCAAGTCTAGTCCAGTCCAATCTAGTCTAGTCTAGTCTAGTCTAGTCTGTTTCTTCTAATCAAGTCTAATTTACATTCTATTTTATTCTATAATTTTATGGCATATTATGCTACAATCTATTATATTTTATGCTATTATATGCCACATTCTATTCTATTCTATTTTATTCTGTTCTGTTCTGTTCCTTTCTTGTCTATTCTATTCTAGTCTAGTCTAGTCTAGTCTAGTCTAGTCTGTTTCTTCTAATCAAGTCTAATTTCTGTTCTATTATGCCATATTATGCTATCACCTATTACTATACTATTATATGTCACATTCTATTCTATTCTATTCTATTCTATTCTATTCTATTTTATTCTATTCTGTTCTATTCTATTCTATTCTGTTCTGTTCTGTTCTGTTATACTACTGTTTTTTATTTCTTATGCCAATAAATGCAACATTCCCTGCCCTTCCCTTTACATTCTATTCTATTCTATTCTATTCTATTCTATTCTATTCTATTCTATTCTGTTCTGTTCTGTTCTGTTATACTACTGTTTTTTATTTCTTATGCCAATAAATGCAACATTCCCTGTTCTTCCCTTTACATTCTATTCTATTCTATTCTATTCTATTCTGTTCTGTTCTGTTCTGTTATACTACTGTTTTTTTATTTCTTAAGCCAATAAATGCAACATTACCTGCCCTTCCCTTTACAATCTATTCTATTCTGTTCTATTCTATTCTATTCTACTCTACTCTATTCTTTTCTATTCTATTCTATTCTATTCTGTTCTGTTCTGTTCTGTTCTGTTATACTACTGTTTTTTAATTCTTATGACAATAAATGCAACATTCCCTGCCCTTCCCTTTACATTCTATTCTGTTCTGTTCTGTTCTGTTATACTACTGTTTTTTATTTCTTATTTTATGAAATGCCGATTCCCTTTCTATTCTATTCTATTCTATTCTATTCTATTCTATTCTATTCTATTCTATTCTATTCTATTCTATTCCAGTGCATTCACATTTTAGTACATTATAGCATTGTTCTTTTGAGTTGTTATTCTATATTCCATTCTATTCTGTACTGTTAATTTAAATGTTAAAGGTGTGACATTGAAAGAAAAAACCTAGTATAATGTTGTTTATGCAATAGTATTATTATTATTATTCATGAAGGCCACTAACAACACATTTTTGTGGTTATAACATCTACAAATCCAAAAGTAAAGGGGTGACTAATGGGCGGACTTCATTATCCATAATCCCTCGCGGTGCGCTCTGTGACGTCAGCTCTCGCGCTTCGTAGACAGACGCGGAGTTATTCTGGAGAGCTGTCAGTGCACGGAGACTGCTGGGGACATCCTGCCTCACTCCTTACGTGATTATTTTTAGCATTTTATCCGACATACAGAACTACTGTTCTCACTTATTTCCGACAACTCCTGAGTCTGTCCACCTGGAGTTTCTTTAGTTTGGCGCATATCTGAGAAGAGGTAAGCTTCCTTTAGTGAATGGAAATTTAAAACACTGTAAGTCAGCCCGGGCACATTTAATTTTGTTTTAAATCTATTATGCAAACGTTTGCAAGAAGTTTGCAAAATGCATCTGAACTCCAAAGAAATTAATTAACCAAACCAAAAGAAATTTTAAAACTTTTGTTAGTCTACGAAATAAATAATTCTCTAGCCTATATGTGCTGAATGAAATTAACCTGTAAATTAAATGAAAAATTGGTTTCAGAGAGTTCAGCATATATTCTCATATTTAGATCTAGTGTCTGCTTTATTTGTTTCTACGTCTTGTTTATTAATTTCTATATATGCAGGTGTTTTACACTGTTTCTTTGTTGTGAGAAGGTATGCTTTGGTTGTCGTTAAACAGTCACTGATTGATCAGCAACGTTGACTGACTGACTGACAGCTGTCAGCATATTTGTTATGATAGTCTGAGATTGTCAGCGTTAATATCTGCTCAGGATGTTCTCAGCTTTGAATTCTCAGCTATGAGCTGTTGCTCTGGTCCTTTTAGATCTTAGCTCAGCTTTCGATATTGTTGATCATACAATTCTTATTTCCCGACTAGAAAATATTGTAGGCATTCAGGGCACCGTTCCAATTTGGTTTCAATCCTTTTTAACTAACAGGAAGTTTTCTGTATGCATTGGAAAACACACTTCTTCAGCAGCACATCTCTCCTGTGGTGTTCCTCAGGGATCTATTCTTGCTCCAACATTGTTCTCTTTATACCTGCTGCCATTGGGCTCCATCTTTTTAAAATATGGAGTATCTTTTCACTTATACACTGATGACACTCAATTATACCTGCCCCTTAAACACAATGATTCAAGCTCTATAGAGGTCCTGCTGGCGTGTTTACAGGAAGCGAAAGTATAGGCTTACACACAATCTCACAAAACACAAAACCGAAGTAGTACTGTTTGGTCCAAGTGATTTTTTTGACTTAGGTGATCTTGACCCTGGCGTCTTAAGTTCTTATGTCTCCCCATGTGTGAAAAACCTATGTGTGTTGCTTGATTCAGGTCTCAAGTTCGATAAATGTGTTAATTCTGTTGTTAAGTCATGTTTTTATCATCTACGACGTCTCGCAAAAGTTAAACCTTTTCTTTCTCTAAAGAACTTTGAATTAGTCATCCATCCGGCATCTCATTCCACAAAACGTTCTTTACAGTGGAAAAAGGTTCTTTAGATTATTAAAATGTTCTTCACACTGGAAGAAAAATGGTTCTTTTAAGAAGTGTTCACTGAAAGGTTCTTTGGGGAACCAAAACTGGTTTTTCATGGCATTGCTGTGAAAACCCCTTTTGGAACCTTTATACTAAAGAATTCAGTCATTCATTACTGATATAAAAAAATCATAAAAAAATCCAATATGAGGAAAATGAGCACTAAAAAAAAAATTTTCAACAAAAAAAAACTGTGACATTGTGGTACTAGCCACCACTGTCATCAATAAAGAAATAAAATAATAAACTTCAAACTTTTAAAGAAAAGTTGTTTTATATTGAATAGTTTACATTACTTCATTTAGACATTATACTATTTAGATTATTTTAGAAAATTTAGAAAATTCTTGTCCATTTTTTTCCATTTGTTCCCCTAAAATTAATGAAAAACACAACCATTATAACAAAAATGCTATCAAGTTATGTACAATTTTTACGTTAAAGTTTTTTTGAAAAGCTGTTGTAAAAAAAATGATGTCAGCAGGGCTAGGTCGTTCTGTTATTTTGTGCACACTCACATGCTGAAATGCATAACAAACATTTTAATAAAATTTTTTGTATTAAAAAAAGTAAATCAAAAAATAAAAAGCGTTTTTTTATTTTATTGTTCCTACAAAAATGTCACCAATGATATTCAGTATCATAAAAATCTTGTTTATTTTGTTCATGAACACAAACACTGTCCCTTCGCTGTTTTTGTTCTCCACTGATCTCATGTCTTTCTTCTCTTTCTCACACTCATCTCCACATCATATCCCCATACACACTCCTCTCTCCCCTTTTAATTTAATTATATAATATATTCTAATCAAACCATCACAACAAAATCAAACTCCCTTGTATGTTTAATTCAGTGCAACACAAACACTGTTCATATGCTGACTCGGCTAAGAGTACAGCTGCTCTCCAGACAACAGATTCTGCACTAAACTGACGGACCAGCATGCATTGGGTCTGATGCTCTAAATCATTAATGCACACCAATGGTTATGTAAAAAGAGGAGGGATAAATGTACAAACTTCTGTGGTTGCGGTTCTGTTAAACACTGTGATCTTCTGTCACAACATTCTATATTTTTCATGCAAAACATGACATCAAAAAAAATGTCCAAAACTTTCAAATATTTTTATAAATTTTTGCATTAGATCTTTAAAGAATCAGAATCAGTAAAACAACAACAATAACAATAACTAACTTTGCATTTACATTTATATATAAATCTGAGATAATAAGCATTTGTAGCTTAATCAAAACAAAGGCTTCTCTCTATTGCACTGCTAAAATGCCATTAAACAAACAGACGGTCTCGTCTCTCTCACACATACAACAGATGAAGTGAACTGCAGCTCTGTCTGAGTCGAGCGTGCGCTCAATCTCAGCATCAGCGTGGAGGTCGTGTGAGTGTGTGGATAGCGTGTGTCATGAAAGATCCTTTGTTGTTGGACAGTGAAGTCACTCTGTGACTCGTGAGTTGGTCGGGTGGGACTATGCAGAGCTCAGAGCCCAGCGAGGGGCTTTCAGAGTCAGACGTGGGGTGAATGAAGCTCTGTGTCGACCCACCTTCCCTCTGGAGCAGGAGGAAACGCCTCACCCCGCCAGCTTTGTCAGATCTCACCATCAGAGCTTCAGCTGCTTTTAGCAGTCTATTTGCTAAGGCAAAAGTCACTCTTGCTCATAATCTGGGTTTTTGTCCCTCTCAATTTTAGATATTACTTCATTCACTTCTTAAATTGTGCCTCAAATGTGCCCTGAGGGATAATAGTTGAATTTAAAAAGTTTATTTTGCTTAACTGTGCACAGTGCAAGGAAAATAAGTGAGGCCGTTCACTTAAAAAAACGAAGGCTTTAAATTAAAACCATGCAGAAGCCACTGCTAGCCGGTTGATTCAAAAGTGGGCGGAGCATACATGCAAGCAGTAATCCCATCCCCATTGCATTGTATACATGTATATAGTACATGCATATTAGTTCTGTTTAATATGAGTTTATATGGCATTTTCATTCATACATGGTTGCAACAATGTTTTAGCACTAAATATTTAGGTTTTAATATGAAAATGCTAAATTAACTTTTGTTTCTTAAAGGTTCGTAGTAGTGCTGTCAAACGATTCATCTCGATTAATCACATACAAAAGAAACGTTTTTGTTTGCATAATATCTTCTGTGTATATTTATTATGTAATGTAATAAATACAGACACATACATTATATATTTTGAAAATATTTACATGTATTTACACGTCTATATTTATATTCTCATAATTTATATTGCAAATAAATATATTTAATAAAAAAACACATAATATTCTTAAAAAAAAAAAAAAATCATTATGTATGTATATATATATATATATATATATATATATATATATAAATATATATATATATATATATATATATACACGGCGCACATACATATATTATGTAAAAAACTTTTATTTTGCATATGATTAATGGCGATTAATCGTTTGACAGCACTAGTTCGTAGACATTTAGTTGCTTTCAAATTAAACCCCATATAAATGTCGCTCTATCATTACTTGCAATTACTTTTATAAGTGATCAGACTTAGGGATTTTCACCTGGTGGATGATTACATAACACCTTAGCAACACCCTAGCAACCAGCCTGAACCCCCCTCCCCAAGCAACTACGTTTATCTTTATCCATTACGCCTCACCACCCCAGAAATCTGAGCTAAACATGCCACTTGTATGTAGACATGTGTTTCAATCCTCATAAATAGCTCATAAATCACAGCTCATCATTTGCAAATGTTCCCTTGCATACTTTAAAGAGCGTAAACTCAGTGAGGTGTGTGCCCTGCATCACTCAGTGTATACTGGGTCGCCGTGGAAACGCTGCGCTGTGTTGTAGCCAGCTGGCAAGAGTGCAAATTTCTTCTGTATTCTGAGTAAACGTCTGGCACAAATGTGACACACACACACACACACACACACACACGCTACCCTTAGGGCTGACAGTATCTGTCCTTAAGAAACATATCTGGCTTTGTGTATGTATGTGTGTGTGTGTGTGTGTGTGTCTGTCTGTGTGTCTGTCTGTGTGTGTGTGTGTGTGTCTGTGTGTGTGTGTGTGTGTGTGTGTGTGTGTGTGTGTGTGTGTGTCTGTGTGTGTGTGTGTGTGTGTGTGTGTGAATGTGGTGTGGTGTGTGTGTGTGTGTGTGTGTCTATGTCAGTGTCGTGTGTGTGTGTGTCAGGCAGAATGGGGTAAGGAGATTATCACACCATGCCCGTCCTGTCATCAGATGATTAAGTGCTTCAAGCCCGGATCAGATATCTGTCTTGTTTAAGAGAGCTCTCTCTGGGTCATTCATACAGACCCACAGGAAAGACAGCAAGCGGCTGAAGGTTTGCACGTATGCACACAGGTGTGTTGTTGTTAGACATGCAATTGCTAAAAAAAAAAAATAATAAAATTCATGCACCGATGCATTACACTTCTGCAGTATACAAAGTAGTTTTCTCTATGGATTTTGTGCTTGTGTTGATGTTTTTGTTAAGGCCGGGACACACCAAGCCGACGGTCGGGCTTGTTTGTTTGGTGTGTTCCACTCGTCGGCAGTTGTTTGCCCGATTCAACAACATGTTGAATGTGTTTGTTTGTTTTGTGTTTGTTTGTTTGTTGTTATGTTAGATTATTTTGTTTGTAGATTTGTCCTTGTCCCTGTTTTTTTTTTTTTGCTTATTTACATTTGTTGGTTTGTAATCTTTTTATATTTTGCAGCTGTGTTTATGCTGGTTTGTTTGCTGCTGTTTTATATTTTTATTTGTTTCTTGTTTTTTGTTGCTTTGCAGTTTGTTGAGTTTTGGTGTGTGTTTTGGTTTACACTGTGTGTGTGTGTGTGTGTTTGTGTGTGTGTGTGTGTTGCGTGTGTGTGTGTGTGTTGTGTGTGTGTGTGTGTGTGTGTGTTGTGTTCTGTGTGTGTGTGTGTGTGTGTGTGTGTGTGTGTGTGTGTGTGTGTGTGTGTGTGTGTGTGTGTGTGTGTGTGTGCGTGTGTGTGTGTGTGTGTGTGTGTGTGTGTGTGTGTGTGTGTGTGTGTGTTGATTTGGAGTTGTGTTTGTTGGTTAATTTATCCATGTGTATGTTTGCCACTTTATGTGTTTATTTGTTTTGTTTGTTCCACTTTGTTGAGTTCTGCTGTTTTTTGTTTGTTACTTTACGCTTATCATAGTTTGTCTGTTCCTTTGCACCTGCATTTGTTTGTAACTTACTCTATGAACCTCACCTGGTTGGGAGCAGGTTCTCTTCGGTAAACCCAAAGTTTCTTTCAGTCTCCTCCCCCTTTTTAAAGTGCAAGCGATGTTTAAATACTTAATTCATTCATGCACACTGCAAAAATGCTTTTCTTACTAAGTATTTTTTTCTTATTTCAAGTACAAATATATAAAAAAAAATAGAACAATACTTAAATTCTAAATAAGAAAATAATAGGGAAAACGATATTTAGTCTTGTTTCCTGGGGGGATCTAAATAAAGTGCATTTTACTTAAAGGTGCAGTGTGTAAATTTTAGCGGCATCTAGTGGTGAGGTTGCGTATTGCAACCAATGGCTCAGTCCCCCGCTCACCCCTCCCTTAGTGGTTCCGAACCTCATTCCTGGAGGCCCCCCAACACTGCACATTTTGCATCTCTCCTTTGTCTGACACACCCATTTCAGGTCCTGGACTCTCAACTAATGAGTTGATGATCTGAATCAGGTGTGTTTGATTGAGGAGACATGGAAAACCTGTAGTGTTGGGGGGCCTCCAGGAATGTGTTTGGGAACCACTACGGTGAGCCGACACAGGTTGCAATTCGATGTCATCGGCCGCTAAGATTTAGCAGAGAGCAATGAGATTTCTTTACAAAGGTAAATCAAGGAATTATATTTACTTAATTATTCAATCAATCGATGCTATTGCGAATGATAATGTACTTGTTCATCATTGTGTCAGTGTTTTATTCGCAAGAACAACAAAGTGACGAAACGCGCTCTGTAGAGCAGTTTGTCTGTTTAGGGCTACTGTAGAAACATGGTGGTGACTTCCATGTAAGGGGACCCGCGATGTATGTAGATAGAAATTGCTCAGACTAAGGAAATAAAAACATAACTGTTCATTAAGTAAGGTCTTTATACACCTCTGAAAACATAGTTATGTATATTATATTGCATTTATGTATATAGATCGTTGTAAATATTACACATTGCACCTTTAATTAAAATTATATGCCAGTGTGGTAATAAATATAATGTTAATGCAAATGGAAAACAAGATTATTCAGAGTATCTATTACTAAGTGCAAATCTACTGTAGTTCCGCCCTCCATTAAATACAACAGGTTAAAGGGGTTGTATTATGCTGCTAAAAAGAACATTATTTTGTGTATTTGGTGTAATGAAATGTGTTTATGCGGTTTAAGGTTAAAAAAGCACATTATTTTCCACATACTGTATATTATTGTTTCTCCTCTATGCCCCGCCTTCTGAAACACATCGATTTTTACAAAGCTCATCGCTCTGAAAAACGAGGTGTGCTGTGATTGGCCAGCTATCCAGCGCGTTGTGATTGGCCGAATGTTTTAAGCATCTGACGGAAATGTTTCGCCCCTCAACATATACTGTTATGAAGTGTCCCAGTCAGAACACAGGCATGATAGGACAAAAACAATAAAACCCAGTACAAACGAGGCAGTAGTTGCATCCAGTGGGGACATAATGACTGATTATAATGACATTATACTGTCCTTTTACGCGTTGCGTTGCATCGCGCCACGTTAAAACCATGTCTGCATCTGTGATCTGAGAAACGAAAACAACAAGTGCTACTCTACACTGCTCAAAATTCACATTTGAATCAACAGCGGCTAATCCTTTATATATGTAAACTACATACCGTGACTCAGAAGCGCCAGACTGTCCCTGCAAAGATTAAGGAACGGCCCGCGGCTTGAGTGAGCGGCAGACAGCGGCTATAATGAGGAACGGCCGGCGGATTCGACGAAGGAGCGTCCGGGGGTTACAGCAACCACATGTGACGACCCCGGGCTGGACTCCGCTTCGTCAACGTGCAAAGTTGATGTACTTCCTCCGCGACCAGCACGGATCAACTCAAGGCATGACGAAGCGTATATCGTCCTCTTTTGGAAGGCCAAACAAAGTAGTTTCACTTTCAAAATGAAACACACAGCTTCTCCATTAAATAGCGCTGCCGGCAACAGCGAGAATAAAAGGTACATCTTCTTTCTTTGCGTGAACATTTGGGTGGCGTTATGCAAATCTTCCCACATACTGACGTAGAGATGTGAGGGCGTGTTAGAACGAGCTGTTTCAGGGGGGCGTGGACAAATCTTAAAATTTATAAAGAATATCTCTTTGGATTTGAGACTTTAGTCTTTGCAACTTTACAGATCTTCTTTATTCACCAAGAGCTTGTAACACTCCAAAGAGAAAGGAAAAATTTAAATCTCATCATATGACCCCTTTAAATACGAGCGTGTGAATATCTGCTTCAGTGGTGTAGGCAGTAATGTGTTGTGCGTGGAGAACTAGCTTGTAATGCGGTTGATCGTATACCAGTCTGGCTTTTGCAGAGCTCGTTCTTCTCACTTTTCCCATCACATTAGAATTTTTTTTCAATAAAAAATAAGAAAATGTTCTAAAAGTGGAAGTAAAGTGCCTAACGAGTGTTTAATAATGATAAAAGTATTTATAATTTTAATAAATATAATCATTTACAATCTGTTATTATTGCATCCTATTAATGAACAACAATACTGAGGTGCAAATAGTATGTATCTGCCAGTATAAAGTATAAATAGCATCAAATTTTTATCTACACTTTGTTGTTTTGTTGTTTGATGTTTTGTTTCTTGGTTAATTTGTGCATGTTTGCTGCTTTATATTTTTGTTCACATTTCTTGTTTCGTTTGTTGCTTTGCACTTCGTGCTGGTGTGTTTGGAAGTTGTGGCCTAGTGGTTAGAGAGTTTAACTCCTAACCCTAAGGTTGTGGGTTTGAGTCTCGGGCCGGCAATACCACGACTGAGGTGCCCTTGAGCAAGGCACCCGACCCCCAACTGCTCCCCGGGCGCCGCAGCATAAATGGCTGCTCCGGGTGTGTGTTCACTGATGTGTGTGTGTGTGTGTTCACTGCTGTGTGTGTGCACTTTGGATGCGTTAAATGCAGAGCACGAATTCTGAGTATGGGTCACCATACTTGGCTGTATGTCACTTCACTTTCACTTTGTCACTTGCACATTCATTTATGTTTGTTTTTGTTTTGTTTGTTGCTTGGAACTGGTGCCATTTTGTAGAATTGTACTTGTGTGCGTTGCTTTATACATTTATTTATTGGTTGTTTTTTCTAGTTTTTTGTTGTATTTTTATTTATGTCTTGATTTTGCATTTATGTGGATGTGTGTTTTTTTGTTTTGCACTTGTTTATCTCTGTTCATGCACATGAGAGATTAAAGTTCTGTCATTTTTGGCTGCGAGAGTTGTTGATGTTTTCTGTGTGTGTTGGAAACAGCGATGTCTGTCACCTGCTATTTTTATGTTTGTGGTTTCATCGCGTGCCAGCGCCAACTTTTCGTGACCGCTTGACCCTGACAGAGCAAAACAGAACTGATGCCAACCCACACTGAAAGGAAGTGAAACCATCTCAGTGATATTTGGAGATGATCTCCTTCATCTTATTTCATTACTTGCTTGCTTGTGCTTGCGTTATTGTCTTTTCTGGGTAATATTCCCTTTTTATAATTTCTATTTGTTTGTTGCAGGTTTTTTTTGCACTATAGTCTCAGTGGCGCCACCCTACAGTTGGGAATAAGACTAACATCCGAGGCTTTAGATTTTGTGCTGCTTTCAGAGGCGTATGGTAGGAGGAGAGCAACCTAAGCACTAGATCGCAGACATGATCAGAGGCATCTGTCGCTTAGTCATTCGTTTAGTGCCACAGATTAGTGTAACCTGCTTTGTTGTGTTTTTCGTTTGCAGATGTCTTATGGTGAGACCGTGATGGTGGAGCATTGAGGAAGCAAGATCAAGAAGGGAAGACAGAGAAATATTTCACAGGAAGGGTTTGAGCTGTAGACCAGAGTGATGTTGGCCCCTGAACAGGAGCTTCTGAGCTCTTCCAAACCCATCAAATACGGAGAGCTCATCATCCTTGGGTAAGAATGACTCCTCTTTCTCAATCAGATTTACATTTATGATCTTACTAATGCAGCATTGTGTACTAACGTTTTGTTTCCACAGCTACAACGGCTCCCTACCGAACGGAGACCGGGGCAGAAGAAGGAGTCGTTTCGCTCTGTTTAAGAGACCCAAAGCCAATGGAGTCAAACCCAGCACCGTCCACAGTGCATGCAGTCCACACACCGCCAAGGTACATGCCCATTTTCCCGATAATCATTTTTATACATCTTTAAAAGCCTTTATTGCTCATTTACGTGTTGCATTGAATTTTTAAGGGCTTCTGCACAAGCCGAGTGTTTAAATGTGAGCTGGTTTTCTTAACATTCGTCGCACCTAAATCATGTGTAGCATGCCATAAGTTTATCCAGAGTGACTTCACCCTCACATTTCATTGCATCTGTTACTTCTGCATGTCGGAATATGATAAATGAACTGTAAGTTGATTTGACTGATGTAAATATTATGAATAATATTATGCTCTTGACGAGGGTTCTGGTATGCATGTGGTGTTTCTTCAGGCCATCAGCAACAAAAGCCAGCATAGCGTGTCGTATACGGTGTCCAGGGCGCAGACGGTAGTCGTGGAGTATGCACATGACAGCACCACCGACATGTTTCAGGTATGTTTATGTTTCTTCAGGTGTGTTTGAATTGTGAACAGATTTAGTGGGTGCATTTGTACTTGGATCTGGTTTGCATCCTTTAAACCAGTGAGGCACTGAAATGCAACACCAAAACCAAAATTAACAAAATTAGCAGAAACCGAAAATAAATTTTTATCTGATGAATTTTATGGACATTGAATGGCTTTCTTGAGGTAAATATAATGTTTACAAGCTGTCTTACTCACATCTCCCCTCTCTTTTTTTACATTTCTTTTAAGTGACATACAGCCAAGTATAGTCACCCATACTCAGAATTCGTGCTCTGCATTTAACCCATCCAAAGTGCACACACACAGCAGTGAACACACACACACCGACCGTGAACAATCACCCGGTGCAGTGGGCAGCGATTTATGCTGCGGCGCCCGGGGAGCAGTTGGGGGTTCGGTGCCTTGCTCAAGGGCACCTCAGTCGTGGTATTGCCGGCCCGAGACTCGAACCCACAATCTTAGGGTTAGGAGTCAAACTCTCTAACCATTAGGCCACAACTTCCCTCTTTCCGTAGTTGATACATTTCAATAAGTTGAAATCTCAACACCTTCTGATGTTCATTCATGTTTATTTTGAGCTATATCTAGTATTAAAGAAGAAGAGATGATCGCTTCATGTGCCGCTTGAAATGAGGCACTACAGCGACCGGTCACGCAATGTTAAAGAGCATCAAAACCACATTTATTGTTTGAATTGTGTGATAAAATGGACAGAATCAACTAAAAACGGCACAGACTAAAAGGTCTCGGTTAATCAAAAATGGAGATAGATTGATATTATCAATGCCCTCCAAAAACCAAAAATACATTTTCAGTTGTGGAAATTTTGGTGCATTACTACTTTATGCAGAAAGTGCATATAAATAAACTGCACAGTTAGTGGTGCAATATAAACACTCTCTAAACACTGAACGTTCTTCATCTCTTTCATTCATGTCAATCTGTTTTTACGCTGTGTGTCTCAGATTAGAGATTCCCACACAATTTCCACTTAATCATTGCAGAAACCCTCTTTCTTTTGCAGATCGGCCGGTCCACTGAAGGCCCCATTGATTTCGTGGTGTTGGACACGGTGCCTGGTTGTCAAGGCAAAAGCGGCACGCTGTCGTCTCAGAGCACTATATCGCGATTCGCGTGTCGGATCGTGTGTCAGAGAGCGCCGCCGTACACCGCGCGCATCTACGCCGCCGGCTTCGACTCGTCCAAAAGCATCTTCCTGGGGGTGGGTCAAACACACTCCTCCGACACAAACTCTCTTCTCTCTAACAGTCTTTCCTACTCATCCCTCCATCCATCCGTTCCACGATGCTTTCATGTGTTCATCTGTCCACTGTCACTCATCCTGGAGAGGCTGGAAATGAACAAGTGAGTGAGTGAATTAAATAATTCATGACGCGAGTGAACTACACTGCCGTTCGAAAGTTTACGGTCAGTAAAAGTTTGTATTGTTTTTGAAAGAAGTATCTTCTGCTCACTAAGGCTGCATATATTTGATCAAAAATACAGTTAAAAACTATAATTATGAAATATTATTATAATTTGAAATAAACTTGTTTAAAATATTATAATTTCAAAATGTAACTAATTGCTGTGATCAAAGCTGAATTTCAGCATTACTCTTCAGTGTCACGTGATCTTCAGAAATTATTCTAATATGCTGATTTGTTGCTCAAGAAACATTTCTGATTATTATCAATGTTGAAAACAGTTGTGCCGCTTCATATTTAAAAAAAAAATGGTGATCATTTTTCTCAGGATTTTTTTAAAAAGTGTGTTAAGATGATAAATGTGTTTACTGCCACTTTTGATCAATTTAATGCATCCTTGATTAATAAAAGTATAAATTTATTTAAAAACTAAAATCTTACTGACCCCAAACATTGAAATGGTAGTCGGTGTGTATGAATGAATGAATTGGTGAATAAATTGAGGGAATGAGTGAATCGATAAATGAATTGATTGAACAAATTAATTGTTGGATGAACTGATGGGAAGAAATTAATCAGTAAATTAAGTGAGCAAACGAATGAGAGAATGAATGAATCTTTTAATGAACGAATGAATCAGTGAATGAAGTGAGTGAAAGAATAAATCAGTGAACGAAGTGAATGAAAGAATAAATCAGTGAACGAATGAATCAGTGAATGAATGAATGAATCACTGAACGAAGTGAGCGAATGAATGAATCACTGAACGAAGTGAGCGAATTAATGAATTGGTGAATGAATGCATCAGTGAATGAATGAATCAGTGAAAAAAGTGAGCAAATCAATCAGTGAACGAAGTGAGCGAATGAATGAATCAGTGAATAAAATGAGCGAATTAATGAATCAGTGAACGAATTGAGCAAATAAATGAATCAGTGAACGAAGTGAGCGAATTAGTGAATCAGTGAATAAAGTGAGTGAATGAATGAATCAGTGAACGAATTGAGCGAATGAATGAATCAGTGAATGAAGTGAGCAAATTAATGAATCAGTGAACAAGGTGAGCAAATGAATAAATCAGTGAGCAAATGAATGCATCTGTGAATGAAGTGAGTGAATGAATCAGTGAATGAAGTGAATGAATGAATGAATCAATGAATGAAGTGAGCAAACAAATGAATTTGGTGAATGAACTGAGGGAATGAGTGAATCAATGAATGATTTGAGTGAACAAATTGATTGCTGGATGAACTGAGGGAAGAAATTAATTAGTAAATGAAGTGAGCAAATAAATAAAAGAATGAATGAATCTGTTAAAGGATGAATGAATCAGTGAAAGAAGTGAGCAAAAGAATAAATCAGTAAATAAAGTAAGCAAATTTTATCAGTGAATGAATTAAGCGAATGAATGAATCAGTGAACGAAGTGAGCAAATGAATGAAGCAATGAATGAAAGTTAGCGAATTAATGAATGAACGAAGCAAATGAATGAATCGGTGAATGAGAAGTGGAGCGAATTAATGAATAGGTGAATTAAGTGAGCAAATGAACCAGTGAATAAAATGAATGAATTAATGAACAGTGAATGAAGTGAGCAAACAAATGAATTGGTGAATGAATTGAGAGAATGAGTGAATCGATAAATGACTTGAGTGAACAAATGATGACTGGATAATGACCAAATGAATCAGTGAATGAATGAGCGAAAGAATAAATCAGAACCCGGTGAATCAACAAACGAATGGACTGGTTTTCCCTCTGTCCTCAGGAGCAAGCGGCGAAATGGTGGTGCGCTGACAGCCAGATGGACGGCCTGACCACCAACGGCATATTAGTGATGCGACCACAGCACGGCTTCACCTGCGAGTCCAAAGCAGGCTCCTGGAGAGAGATCTCAGTCTGCGGCAACGTCTTCATGCCCCGAGAGACCCGGTCTGCTCAGAAACCCGGAAAACTGGTGAGAACTGACATTAGACTGTAATAGACTTGCATTTTTAACACACCCACCAAATTTAGATCAAAGAATGGCCGAGGCTTGATGAAATCCTCCAAAACGAGGTCAAAACTTTGCCATGGCGACATCTCTGTAACGCACAGATAAACATAAGGGTGACATTTCCTTGTTTCCCAGCTTTGCCATGACAACTCTGATCATGTGTTGGTAAATACTCGAATTAATGCTTGACAATTCCCACTGTCCTTATCTGGAATCACACAAACCCTCACAGTTTGCAGTGTGAAGAAGAATTTGTATATTTGTGTATCTTTTCAATCAGGGACTGACTCAGCATGTAGCTGTTGTGTCTGTGTGTGTTGTGCGTGATATGACTCCCACCCGACTGCACAGTTTGTTGTGTTGTTCAGATCTGGTCTCCATGGTGTCAGAAGCCCTGTCTGTAACCTCTTTTCACTCTGGATGCACAGTGTGTGAGAACGAGAGGTTATGAAATGACTGTGGCTGGTAAACAACTGCAAATCTGAAAACCTCTAAACCAGTTCCTCTCAGATATGTGTTTCTCAATATCTGTTGAGTTTTATAACTCAGAAAGTGTCTTAGCGAGGCTGAATCTATATTAGATCGAAAAATCAAAAGAAGGATTAATGCCTCATTTAAGTTAAAGAAAATTGCCATTTCATTGTTTATTTTAGTATCATTCATAAACTATTGTAGTTTTTATACATTAGAATTTTAATATATTATTGTTTTCACTTGCATTTCTGTTAATTTTTCAGTAATCTTGCTGCGTTTGCCATTTTTTAAATAGTTTTTTATGTTTTTTATATAGATTTTTTGTTAGTTTTAGTTTTGGTTGTTGTTCAAGATAAAATTTTATAATATATATATCTACCTTTTTTCAGTGTTATTTTAGATATATTGTAGTTTTTTTTATAGATTTTTTTAATAAATGACTTTAAAGTTTTATTGATCTTGTTAGTGTTTTGGTCATTTTTATTAGTTTTTATTTATGTTTATATAGTTTTTATTTTACTTTTAAAGTTTTGAGAAGAAACGTTAAGTAGCCGAATATATATATATATATTTTTTTTATAAATTTTTCTAAATTTTTATTTTAGTTTAGATCAGTTATCGTTTATTTTACTTTAAATTTTAGTTAACTGGAATAATCACATTTTCTTCTTATTTAGGATTTTTTGTGCATTGTGGCATTATTTCTATATATAAAAACCACTACTGTTTTCGTGAGATTTATCTTTTAATAACCCTGTCGTGTTAACTCTAGTTTTGTGCAGTGAATTGTGTTTTAAAGCAGTATTTCTGAAGGCACACCTGTGTAAACTCATCTGTATGTTGGCGGTGTTTTTGGTGTCTATCTGGCCCGTGGTTTGGCAATGGTGGGCTGGATTTGTGTGTCCTGGCTGAGACGGCAGACCTGAGGTGCATAGTCTGCGCTCTCTAAATAGTGGATGTGGTTTCATTCTGACTCTGTGTGTACTCACTGTACATTACTGTCTCATGCAGAGCTGAGACGGAGGTCGTGTAGATGAGAGCATCATCTACTGGACGCTCAGAGTCAGTGCAGATTGAACTTCTGATAACTCATGTGAAAGAAACTACCTGTAGATGGTTATATTAACCAGACACATTAATCACTCAATATCTGCCTGTTTTATGATGATCCTGCTTTGATAATCAGCAGAAGTGGCTGTTTTCCATTGTGTCAGTTCCAAATGCTGGTCTTGTTGTTAATGATATAATTGTTAATGATATGATATAATTTTTGTGAATATATTAAATATATTAAATATTAATATGATTATTTTTTTTATTTTATATATATTTATTTTTTATTTTTTATTTTAAAATATATTTTACATAAAATCTATATAAATAATATTTTGCTCCAACATTCAATAAAATGAATACATGAAATAATATTTTTTGATCATCATATTTTTTGAGACCATTCTAAAAAAAATGTTGCCTAAAACACACACACACAAAAAAAAAAAAATGCTGAGGGACTGTAGTTGCAAACAGGGTTTGTTCAAATCAATATGTTTTAGGAATAGTAATTTTCTATTTTAAAAGAATTTAAATGCATAAAAAATGCATATAATGAAAAATATTTTTATTGCTAAATGCTTTATTTTATTTTATTTTTATATAAAATATAAAACATCAATAAGTGAGCATTTAGTTTGAATAATTTTAATGTGATTTTCAACCAAAACAAACTTCTGTTACCATTTCTTTTTGCACAGATCATGTTGCTCCATCAGTATTCAATGATACGAAGTAAAATGGTTTTGACCATCATTTATTTTGAGGCCATTTATTTTAATATCTATAAGTAATAGTGAAGTGATCAGTGCCACTAATTACGAACCCTGTTGTTCTGTTTCTCTCTCTCTCTGTAGGTGTGGAATGAGTGTCACGAGCTGGTGGATGGCACTTTAATCGACCTGTGCGGTGCGACTCTGCTGTGGCGTTCAGCGGAGGGTCTGTCACGCACGCCGACCCCTAAACAGCTGGAGGTGCTGTGGCGGGAGCTGAACGCGGTGCGCCCCCAGTGTCCCGCGGGCCTGCACACTCTGACCTTCCCCAGCCAGGAGCGCTCCTCCAGCCCCGAACACCAGCCCTGGGCCTACCTGACCTGTGGCCACGTGCACGGACAGCACGGCTGGAGGGGCTCCTCCGAGGAGGATGAGTCTCAGAGCAGAGAGGAGGCGGGGCTGGAGCAGGGCGAGCGCGAGTGCCCACTGTGCCACACCCGGGGCCTGTACGTGCCGCTGAAGCTGGGCCTTGAGTCAGGCTTCTACCTGGACACCGCTCCCCCCACGCATGCCTTCAGCCCCTGCGGACACGTGTGCTCGGAGCGCACCGCTGCCTTCTGGAGCAGACAGCTGCTGCCAAACGCGCGCACAGCCTCTGCCCCGCCTGCCCCTTCTGCATGAAGCCGCTCGCCCGCCACAGGAAGAGCGTCAGGCTCATCTTTCAGGGGCCGCTGGACTGAGTGTGTGTGCTGCGTCCCAAATCACCAGCTACACCCTTAAAGGGTTAGTCCACCTAAAAATGAGATTTAGCCCATGCTTCACTCACCCTTAAGGCATCCTAGGTGTAAATGACTTTCTTCTTTCAGACGAATCCAATCGGAGTCAAACGTGGAGCACAAAACCAGTCTTGAGTAGCACGGGTATATTTGTAATACACTGTACGGGGACAAAATTATCAAGTTTTCTTTTATGCCAAAAATCAGTAGGATATTAAGTAAAGATCATGTTCCATGAAGATATTTAGTAAATTTCCTACCATAAATACAGTACAGACCAAAAGTTTGGAAACATTACTATTTTTAATGTTTTTGAAAGAAGTTTCTTCTGCTCATCAAGCCTGCATTTATTTGATCAAAAATACAGAAAAAAAATGAAATATTTTTAAATATTATTACAATTTAAAATAATTGTTTTTAAATGTATTATACTTTAAATTATCATTTATCTCTGTGATGCAAAGCTGAATTTTTAGGATCATTATCACATGATCCTTTAGAAATCATTCTAATATGATGATTCATTATCAAAGTTGGAAACAGTTCTGCTGCTTAATATTTTTTTCAGAACATGTGTTACTTTTTTTAGGATACTTTGATGAATAAAAAGTAAAAAAAAAAAAAAAAAAAAAAAAAAAGAAGCTATGTTTTTAAAATATAAATATTTTGTAATAACAATATACACTACTGGTCAGTAATTTGGGGTCAGTAATTTTTTTTCTTTCTTTTTTTTAAATAAAATCAATACTTTTATTCAGCAAGGATGTGTTAAACTGATAAAAAGTGATAGTAAAGAAAATATATTATTAGAATATATATTATTAGAATTTTTTTTTATTTTGAATAAATGCAGTTCTTTTTAACCTTTTATTCATCAAATATATTAGACAGCAGAACTGTTTCCAACACTCATAATAAATCAGAATATTAGAATGATTTCTAAATGATCATGTGATAGACTGGATGTTACATGTGACACTGAAGGCTGGAGTAATGATGCTGAAAATTCAGCTTTGCATCACAGGAATAAATTATTTTTTTTTAAAGTATATTCAAATAGAAAAACTATTATTTTAAGTTGTAATAATATTTCACAATATTACTGTTTTTTTTCTGTATTTTTGATCAAATGAATGCAGGCTTGATGAGCAGAAGAAACTTCTTTCAAAAACATTAAAAATAGTAATGTTTCCAAACTTTTGGTCTGTACTGTATATCAAAACTTCATTTTTGATCAGTAATATGCATTGCTTAGAACTTCATTTGCACAACTTTAAAGGAGATTTTCTATTTTTTTTTTTTTTTTTGCACCCTCAGATTCCAGATTTTCAAATAGTTGTATCTCATCCAAATATTGTCCCCCTAACAAACCATACATCGATGGAAAGCTTATTTATTCAGCAGATGATGTATAAATCTCAATTTCAAAGAATTGACCCTTCTGACTGGTTTTCTGGTCCAGGGTCACATATTAAAAATGCACTCAGTGTCCAGATTCACTCACTCCTTTTCATTCACTCCTTCAAGTGAGCTGTATTAGTAGTGTAGTGTAGGGAGTAGTGAATGAGGGTGTAGGGGGTGATTTGGGACTCATTCATGCTGTTTCTCTGCCAACACACACATTCAGCTCTGATTTCCCACAAGCCATCTGTTCTCTGTCTGACTGGATGCTGTTCACTGTACATTCAGTACTGTATAAAAGCCACTGTGCTTGAGCTGTCCTGCTTAAAAACAATGTCATGTTAGGAATCTGTATGAATACACTTCAGTGGGTGTGTGAACCTGTTTTCTGAATTCATTTACTTTCATTTGTACTTTCAAACTGCCATAGATTATCAACTCCAAAATATCAATGATTTTCATCAACAATGAGTCTGAAATGAGGTTATTATGTTATATTATATTATGTATATAGTATTAAAGCGGTATTGTTGTTGCGTTTTCTCAGAAATGTTTTTGTATCATTCTTAAAGAATAAAGTTATAGATCATATTTCAATAAACACTGAGCACACCTATTTTTAAAAATTGTATATGTTCAGACAGACATTATATAGAAAGAAATATAGAGAAAAAGAGCTGAATGAATGAATGAAAATACATAAAAAATACTGAATGAATGAGAATAATGAATAAAATGAGACAGAAAAGGGCAGGCAGAAAACAATGAATGAAAAGTAATTAGAACAAGTTACTGTATTTATTTAGCAACAAAGAACATTCAGACAATAAAATAAATATCCTAAGAGGGTTATTTATTAAATGGATTAAAGGTATTATATTATATCATAGCTGAAAATTGCATTGTTGTTGTTGCATTTTCTCGGAAATATTTTTGGTATTGTTCCTAAAGAATAATGTTAATAGCTCATAGGTCACCTATTTTTTACATTTTATTATATAGAAAATAAATAAGAAAAGAAAAAGCCGAATGAATGAACAGAAAAAGATAAATTTCAAGCTCAAAAAAAAAAAAAATTAAATATTGAATGAAAGAAGACAGAATTAATAAAATAAAGAACAAAAATAAAGTTGAGTTCTTTAAAGAAATCAGATATTTGTCGATATCTTTCATGAAAATAGAAAAAGAAGGTATTCTTTTATTTTAAAGAAGGTACATTTATGAATGTATACGTTACATGTTATTTATCGAGGAACAATAATTAAAAAAAAAATATATATATAAGCTCAGTATGAAAAGCGTCTATTGTCAAAGAGGCTCCAAAAGCACGCATTTTTGGCTAATACAAAATTATGGCTAAATTTTTTTTTCTTCTTTTTTTCTCCAAAACAATGAATCGAAAGACTTCATGACGGAGTGAGATTCTTCTTGTAGACCGGAAGTCTCTGGGTTTCGCGCGCAGTGCATTATGGGCCGGTGGCCGGCTGACCGCAGACGAGTGAGTGATCTGATCCGTCAGTGAGGATGTGAGTGAGCGAGATCTGACGATATTATGTTCGCCAGGAGCTGCTTTATTTCATATAACAGGTACTTGAGAGGCGCCGCGGTGCGCGTGAGTGTGTGAGGCGCGGAAGCGGATGTTGATGATGACTAGCGCTCAGGCTAACAGCGGCTCATTACGTGCAAGCGTACAATAACAAACCCAACACACCAAACTACCGACTCCGCTGTAAAAAACCATCAGAAACCACACACTCGTGCTCTTAAAGTGTGTATTATTACACGTCTAGGTGTCAGTTTAAGCGAGTTATTGGCGCTGAGGTGATTTGTGTTGCTCTTAACAGCTGATTATTATGAGTAAGTTAAATAATCATTCATCATGTTGTGCGTCTGTGAAAGGTTTGTGTCTCCACATCACTTTTATAGTGATTAAAAATAAGATGATCAGTTGTCATTGATAGGTTTCTGGGTGAAGAAGCATCTATATACAAGACTCATAACAATATACATAGTTTATAATAGTGGTTTGAATGAAGCGCGAGGCTTCATTGTGATTTGATTTGATCAGTCATGTCTCATCCTTTAAAAATCATTAATTATTCGATATGTCAGTATTTAGTATTAGGGTGCATTTGGACACATTCAGTGCCCTTGCATTTAATTATTTGGGAATTTCTTGGGTTCCGTGCTAGAATCCCTGTTAATTCTGGCTGAAAGACATTGAAATATATATATAGGTCACAATGCCAAAAAAAAAAAAAACATTAATAGCAAAAAATACTGCAGTTGATATTTAAGCGTCCCCTCTTTGGGCTTTGTCTTCTCTGTAGAGCAGCTCGGGCTCTTCCTGCTCTCTGAAGTCAAACCGCAGCATGCTCAAGTGAAACCTCAGCGCTTTCTTCTCTCGTTCTGAATGATTAGAAAGCAGATCTCCCGTTCACTCGAGTCCAGGCTCAGTTTGCCCTTTCCTCAGTATCTGCTCACTCAGGTGTGAGATCTGCTCTGAAAATCTGATCAAACAGCTAAAAGTGATTCAGACCGCTGCACGTTTGGAGTGTGTGTGCATCTCAGGTCGTCTTCCTCTTTACGGTTTCCACTCTGACTCGCTTGTTTTTGTGCTTGGTGTGGGTGGAACAGATATTTCACTGATTATATTAATTACACAACTGTGTCAAGGGGAATATTGAACGAATCTCTTGTTTTCCATCATTCAGCTGATACGTTTAGTATTGCACAGCTGTTTAAACAACCAACCCGACATCTGTTTGAAGGGGAAATCCAGTGCTTTTCCTCTAAAGGACAGCTGATGTGTGTTCTCGCGCTCTGCTTCCAGACAGCCCTCGTATGTGAGGGATCCGCAGTGATGTCCTCCAGTCAGGGCTCGTCTCCGATTGCTCAGTGCAGCGGCCCCGGGGATGGGCTCTTCAGGAAGCCCAGGGACCCTGCGATGGCCCCCAGACACTACCGGACGCCGCGCTCCTTACCGGACGTCTGCCCTAAAGAGCCCACCCGGTGAGAGACCAGCCGCCTTCTGCTGAGAAAGGCCACTTTATACACTTGTGGAAGTTAATTGTAATGAGATGTTTTTTAGTTAATGTTCTGTATACCTGCAGTGTTATTATAGTATAACTGATTACTATATTACGTATACTACAGCTTTTTTGTTAATGCGTTGAATTAGATTTTATTTTTGTATTTTCTGTTTTCAGTTTAATTTCAGTTAAAAGTTTTATTAACTTTATGTGTGGTGTGTGTGTTTTAAATATATCTATATTTGTCTATATTTTATTTATGTCTATTTTTACTTATTTATTTTCTGTTATTTTAGAATTCTAAGCAAACTAAATGAAAATGGAAAATGTTCCCTTGGCAACTAGCTAAAATAATAAAAGTTAAAGATTTTTACACTTAACACTTTTACACTTTATTTCAATAAAAAAAATTTTTCTCAAGTAATAAATGTGCTTTTTAAATGGTTGGTTTTTGTGGACTTTAGTCTGTCCAAAAAAAGTTATTTTATTTTATTTTATTTTTAGTACTGCAAGACATTTGTCATATGTCATTTTTACCAAAAATTATTTGACTAGTTTGTAGTAAATGAGAAATTAAAAAAAAATATATAATTTTTTTTTATGTTTTTCCATTTCTATTTATTTATTAATTTTTTTGGTTAGTTGATTTAAAATAGCTCTGCATTAACTGTCAGTCTAAAAGCCTTTTTTTTTATATAAAGTAATATAGTAAATGAGTCTCCCTGACCCGCTGTCGTCCTCTGTACAGGTGAGGGTCGTGCTCTCTGTGACGGGCCGTCCGTTGTGGCTGACCAGCACCGCTGGACTGTGTATAACTCTAAAGTGAACCTCCCCGCGGCCCTGAACGACCCCAGGCTGGCCAAGAGAAGAGAGTCAGACTTCTTCACTAAGACGTGGGGCCTGGACTTCACCGAGACCGAGGTCATGCCTTCGTTCTACCTGCCCAACATCAGCCGAGAACACTTCAGCCTCCTACCTGCAGGAGACGGCTCAGGTGACAGCAGCGTCTGAATTACTCACACACTGCCTCCTGAAAACCGACAGAGACAGGATCATAACGACGCTCATCACGCCTCACAATGGGACGGATTTGGCAGTGATCTGTGCCTGTGACGCTCTAATAAGCACCAATGTTTTATTAACCGAAACTATTAAAATCAATTGTTATAATCTAAATAAGGCTGGAATGGAAAAACTTAAAAACGTAAAAAAATTTAAATGAAAATTAGAAACTGAAATAAAATGATATTGTATAAAATTAGAATGTTTCCTTGGTACTGAAAAAATACATCTAATTTGAAGTACGAAAATTACTACAACTAAATCTGATTAAAAAAAAAAAATTAAAGCTAAATAGAAATATATAAAACTAATACAAATGACAAAAGCGCATACAATTACAAAAACTAAAATGAAAATAAAAAGCTGAAATTATTAAAATAAAGCTTATTTAAAAAGTATATAAAAAAATTCCAAAATAGTATAGAAATATTACTTAAATAATATTGTCACTAAACACAACAAACATGTTGCACACAAATACTAAGTTAAAATTATATATATATTTATTTGTATATTAATATACATATGCTGATAAAAGTAGAAGGAAAAGTAAAATTACTAAAATTAAAACAAAGTATTAAAATAAAATTTACTTGAAAATATTAATTAATATCATAATAGTATAAATGGTATAAGTACTAATATATTATATAAATAATACCACCAATAATCAAAACCAACATATAGCACACACACACAATATTGAGTAAAATTAAAATTGTTTCCTTGGTAACTAACTTAAGTCAGTTGAAGGACTAAAAATTTAACTAAAATTGAAATGAAATATTAAAAAAATAAGACTAATAAAAAATCGACAACAGCATATAAAATTACTAAAAGTTAAACAAGTGTAAAAGGGTAAAGCTTATTCATAATATAGTGAATACTATAATAATGTATGAATAATACTAGTATAAACAACCAACACAATAGCACACAATTTGATTAAAATAGATGATTTTAAAATCAGCTTTGCTGCTGTCAATGTAGGCATCTCACTAGGGTTGTTAGTAATTTATTATAGACACTGAGGGTCTTGTTCTGTCCCCCGTCAGTTCATGAGCCGGAGAAGGATGTGTTTTGTCTGGGTTGCTTCGTTTGCGCGATGGCAGGCTGTTTGTCTCTCTGACGCTTCTGAGGAACCAGCCTCTGCGTTTCCTTCGCAAGAAGCTCTTTATTTAGTTGTCAGCTGGTTCTGTTCTGCATGCCGGGATCCCAAAGTCAGAATCTGTTTTGTAAATGTTTCTATCTAGGGTCTCACGCTGACTGTTTGTTTGTGTCTCTCAGAGGGAGAAGATTCACGAGCGCTGTAAGAACATTTGCCAGAGCAGAGACGATCTGTCCGTGCCCACCATCACCAATAATCACGGTACCGTTGAGTCTGAACAGTAATTAAGTCATCATCAGTGCACCAGCATACAAACATGCAATTAAAATCTGTATTATGATTGGAGGAACTCAAATGCGTTTTGTGTTTGTGGCTCATTTGTCTCGTAGATAAAGCCAGAGCTGAACTGGAGCAGGTGCCCAAGGTGAGAACTCAAGCTTGAAAACCAGTCAGTTTCTCCATCTTCAAAAACATAGCTACCAAGAGCTTGTGAAGTGATGAGATACACTTAAAGTTTGTGGAAGTGTGAAGAAATTGATAGTTTTATTGATCAGAATTGCATTATTTATAGGTATTGCATTGATCAGAAGTGACCGTAAAGACGTTACAAAAGATTTCCATTTCAAACAAATGCTGTTCTTTTGAACTTTTTATTCAAAGAATCCTGAAAAATAAACTGCATCACAGTACACACAAAAACATAAAACAGCACTACTAATTTCTGAAGATCATGTGACACTGAAGACTGGAGTAATGATGCTGAAAACACAGATTTGATCACAGCATTTTAAAACATACTCACATAGATAACAGTTGTTTTAAGCTGCAATTATATTTTACAGTTTTCCTGTTTTTACTGTATTTTTTGATCAAATAAATGCAGAAGAGAGAGTTGTTTCAAAGATAGATCTGCTTTAAACCAAAGTATGCAGTGGTGTTTATCATCTCCTTGAAGAGATGCATGAAATCCCTGTGGAGAAAATGAATGGGAAAATTCTTCTGGACTGGAGTCTGCTTAAAAAGCTTGTTACTGTTGCTCTCTGATTTAAAAGAGCAAACTTTTCCTTGCCTCTTGACTTTCTTCTCTCTTCGTCTCCCTCAGATCTTCATGAAGCCTGAGTTTGTGCTGAATGATCCAGTCACGTTTAACGCTGTGTTGCCGTGGTCTCACTTCAGCGTCGCCGGGGGCAAGAACAGCCGAGATGTTGCATCGTCACGGTTACTGCAGGAAAAGGTCATTATTTGGTACCATAAGTCATCACTAGCAGTCATTATTTTAGAATCAGTAAGATATTATTATAGTTTATTTTTTAAATATTTGAATGAGTTGTTTATTTTTTGTATTTTTCCATTTTTATTAAATTTTTTGTTAAATTCTTATAAAAAATTAAATTTTTTTTGCAATTTTTATTATTTTTAGTTTTAATATGCCTTTATGGTTATAATTTTTTTAGTTTCAGTTTTAGCTATTTTAGTATATAAAGTTAAACTAAATTAAAATGAGAAATTACTTTGACAGCCAACTGAAATAATATATATATATATATATATATATCTATATATATATATATATATATCTATATATATATATATAATTTAATTTAATTTTTTTCAGGTAAATTTCATTTTTTTTGACAAATCTTTTTTTTTTTTTTTTTTTTTTTTTTTTTTTAAATACTATGAATAATATATATATTATGCTTTGAATTTTAGTTACAGGTATACCAGGATTTATTTTGTCCCCATACCTTTTTTTTTTTTGGGGGGGGGGATACAAAAAAAAATATTGTATTAAAATATTTTTTATTTTTTGTATTAAAATAAAAATATTTTAATACAATATTTATATATATATATATATATATATATTAACAAGTGAAGTATTTCTCAATTAAAATAAGTATTTCTTTGTTGTTTTACAAGTAGTCCTAAACATTCAAGATAAGTAAACAGTCCTAAAAATTAAGACATGACAATAAATGATAATGAACAATTAAACAAAATAAAAACAGTAGTAGAAGCAGATGAATGAAGTGAAGAGTCTGGCAGAACATCCCGTGATAAAAGGCTCTGAATCTCTGTGTGTGTGTAGTTGAGTCACTATCTGGACGTGGTGGAGGTGAGCATCGCTCGGCAGATCTCTCTCCGCTCCGAGGCCTTTTTCCACGCCATGTCATCTCAGCACGAGCTCCAGGACCGTCTGCGAGAAACGGCAGACGCCGTGGCCAAGCTGCGCGCGCGCACCGCCGCCATCGACCGCATCATGTGCCGCGGGCCGCTGCAAGCGCTGCGAGACACTCTGACCCGCAACAACTGCATCAAGCTACACAACAAGCTCAAGCTGATGGCGGCGGTGCACCAGACGCAGCCCACGGTGCAGCTGCTCCTCTCCACCTCAGAGTTCGTGGGGGCGCTGGAGCTCATCGCCACCACCAAAGAAGTGCTGCAGCAGGAACTGCAGGGGATTCACAGCTTCGGGTGCGCAAACACACGCACACGCTTACCAGGAAACACACAAGGAGAATAGGAATGTGCAAAGCATGCCGCTTATTTCCTGTTATTTGTGTCCGCAGACATTTGGGTTCTCAGCTCTGTGAGATGGAGAGGTTGATCGATAAGATGATGGTGGCCGATTTCTCCACGTACGCTCAGAGCGATCTCAGCCGACCCTTTGAGGAGGACAGTCAGGTCCTGGAGAAGGTCAGATGTCTTTCACGTGTCGCCAGGAATCACATGTGCCTTGATCGAGTTCATTGCAGTGTGACAACATACCATAACTCTCACTTCCTCCTAAAAGAGCATTTATCAAAGCTAAACTATAAAAATATATTCAGTATATATAAAATATTTAAATACATGCCGATGTATCTTATTTAAAGTTTAAGTTTGGGGTCAGTGAGATCACTTCTGCTCACCAATGCTGCATTTATTGATGAAAAATAGTGAAATATTATAACAGTTTAAAATAGTAGTTTTCTATGTGAACATATGTTAAAATGTAATTTACTCCTGTGATCAAAGCTGAATTTTCAGCATCATTACTCCAGTCTTCAGTGTCACGTGATCTTCAGAAACCACTGTAATATGCTGATTTCCTGCTCAAGAAGCATTCATTATTATTATCAATGACGCAAACAGTTGTGCTGCTTCATATATTAGTGGAAACTGATACATTTTATTTTTCAGGATTCTTTAATGAACAGAAAGTAAAAAAAAAAAAAAAAAAAAATTTGTAACATTATAACTTTCTTTACTTTCACTTTTGATCAATAAATTGCATCCTTTCTGAATCACAGAATCAAATCATTTAAAATAAACACTCACTGACCCCAAACCTTTGAACAAAAAATGCTTTTTAAAAATCCAGGCCTGCTGGCTTTAATGCAGATTTTTTCAAAATCCGTCACGTCATTTCAAATGCCAAACTGAACTTGTGAGTGAATGTGGTGTTGAACATCAGTTGTTTGAAGCAGACCGCAGCAGTGGTTTCCAGTGCCCAGGTGTAGGTGCATTTAACCCCGTCAAGCCCATCATGTGACTGCGCTCGGTAAATCAGGTCATGTTTGTGTTGGATGTGGGCCAGTGTTGGTTTGAGGTTTACAGTGTGAGATCTTCTCAAACAGGGCACAGAGCAGCCTGCAGCGTCAGGAAAGGTTGGTCACGCTCTGAATCCCACGCCGACCAGCAAAACAAACCGCCACTTGCATTTAATTTCCTTAATGAAAGTACAAAACCACAGACGATGACTGTGAAATCAAATCAAGATCATCTCAACAGCAGCATATGTTAGGGGTGATTATGAATCTGTGTGTGTGTGTTCATCACAGGATCGCTTGCAGTCTCTGGTCTTTGGCCTGTTGAGACAGAGGAAGCTGGATTTCCTGGACATCTACAGCGAGGAGATGGTGCGCGCCGCCAAGAACATCGTTCGACAGGTACAGCACATGATGGGAACACGAAAAGTGGAAAATCAGATCAAAAACGAGTGTTTCTCTGTATGATTTCTCTTTCTTCCCTGCAGTGTGTTGTGAAGTCCGTGTCGCAGATCAGTGAGATCGATGCAGACGCAGTCAGGTGAGTTCTGAACAGTGTAAGTATCTCAGCACTGTTTATCACAGCTGACTGTGTGTCTGTGTGTGATGTAGATTTCATGAGCAGATGCGCCTGATGACGTTTCCTCAGTGGTTTGATCTGCTGCTGGATATTTTTGAACACTTCATCCTGTTCCTCAAGAGGATCAAGGTAACATAACTTATATTCATCAAGACATGCAGTGAAACCCTGACAAAACACACAATATGTGACTCTAAACAGACGATGACATTCAGAAAGCTTCACTCGGTCAACAAAACAGACTTTAATTGACGTTCCTGGTCTTATTAATCTGATGAAACACTAGCAACATAACAAAACGTGAAAAAAAGGGGTATGAATACTTTCACAAGGGACTGTAGTCGATGTTAACAATAGTCAAATAGCTTTTGAGTCAGTTTAGATTTACTGCATTGTCTTGCTAATAGAAAATGCAGTTGTTTCATAACAGTTATGATAAATGTAATAAAGATTACTGCATTAATAGCATGTAATGGTCTGTTTTTTAGTATTATTTATATCCTGTCATATAATATAATAATATTTTAATAAACCCTGTTTGTTTTAGTAACTTTGTTGTTTTGCCATTTGTTTCATTTTTTTTGTATATTTAATATTTCTATTTAGCTTTATTTTTCCAGTTTGAGTCATTTTAGTACTTTAGTAGTTTTCATTTTGTAGCATGGGCAACATTTGTAATTTTTGCTTTTTGTAAGTTCATGTTTTAGTTTTTCATCTAATATGAATTTCTTTGATTTTTATATAATTTCAGTTTTTAGTTTATACGTTTTTATCATTTTGTGCTTTTGACATTTTTAAATTATTTTTATTAGTTTTTCAGATATTTTATTTAGCTTAAATTTATTTTTATTTAAGTATTAGTCATTTTAACTTGAACTTTCAGTTAGTTGCCAAAAAATCATTTCTAATTTTCATTCATTCGTCTAATATTTAAATTTTATTTTGATATTTAAAATTTCAGTGTTACTATTAATATTTCATATTATTTTTAGCTTTATTTTCGTTAGCAAAGTATTTTTAATATTTTTGTTTTATTTTTTTGTTAATGATAACAGCACTGTTAAAGAAACCTTTGAAAAGCAGCATTACCATTGAGATACTGTATGTCTAGATTCTCTGGAGGGTGAACTTTACACCTGCATGTCTCAATCAGAAAGCTCAGTAATGCAGTCATCCTCAGACTCTCCGGTGTTTGTTTCAGGCTACGCTCAGCGTCATCCGCAACGTGGTGCTGGAAGTGCTGGACAGCAGCCAGAGGAGTCGGCTAGCAGACGTTTCCTCGGCAACCAATCATTCTGACGGCAGGACCAATGAGGACGAAGAGGAGGAGGAGTCCGGAGGCCCCGCCTTTCATTCAGGAGAGGCGGAGCTCGCGTATCTCACACATGAGGGGCTGTTCATCAGCGATGCGCTGAATGAAGCGGAGCAGCGCAGTAACGCATCAGCACATGCGCAAACGAGAGCTCAGACGTGCACAGATGCCTGCGGGAGCGACTCGGCCTCCGCAACCACCGAATCTTCCTCCAGCAGGGAACACAACTCCAACACTACCTCCTCCCTGCCCATAGGGGGCGCTGCTGCAATGTGAGTAACACTGCATGCTGTTAGCTTTACAAAAACATACTATATACAGCATATCTACCCTTCAAAGTCTGGGGTCAGATTTTTTTGTAAAAGATATGCATATATCTGTTCAAGCAATATGCTTTAACCTTATCAAATGTGACAAAATCGCTTACGTTACAAAGGATTTCTTTTTCAAATAAAAAGATTTTTGATTTCTATTCATCAAAAAGTACTGAAGAAAATGTATCCACAAAATCAACAAGCTTATGATGCATCACAAATGTTTTCAACATTGATAATAATCAGAAATATTTATTGAGCAGCAAATCAGCATATTAGAATGACACTGAAGACTAGAGTAAATTCAGCTTTGATCACAGAAATAAATTAAATTTTAACATGTATTCAATTAGAAAATGGTTATTTTAAATAATAATATTTTAGATTTTTTACTGTATTATTGATTACAAAAATACAGCCTTAGTCAGCAGAAAAGACCTCTTAAATAATTATTAAAAGTTTAGGGCTGTCAATTTTTTTTATACTTTCTGAGAAAAGTTTTCATAACAATTCAGCACAAAACTCATCACTAATTCTGATTACTATAATGCAATAAATAAAAATTAAAATTGTGATTTCCATACAGTAATGAAATGTACTGGAAATTCACCCTGATTTTAAATAGAATCGCTAATAATTGAAGAATTTTTTTTTTTTTTTTTTTTTTGATTATAGTAATGGAAATCTGGCCATAGATATGCTTAATTATAAAGAAAATAATGTCACTATGAATAAAAATTATAATGGTTTTAAACATAGACTTAAATTTGTTTATTTTTGTGTTGGGGCTGAAATACAACCTGGACATTTACATTTATTCATTTAGCAGACGCTTTTATCCAAAGTGACTTACAAATGGGGAATACATCAAACGATCCTAACCTAAAGGCCAATTTATACTTCTGCGTGCGGGGTGCGCGTAGTAGGTACAGCGTAGCATACGCATTGACGTGTACCATACATCGTACCCTTCGCCGTACCCTGATGCGCACCTCCTCAAAAAATGTAACTACGCATCGCGACGACGCGGACTGCAAGATCTGTGATTGGTCGGCTTGGTAGTATCACGTTTCCTCCTACGCATTTTCCGGAATGATCTTCTGCACTCTGGACCGCCCGCCATTTTTAAATTCCGAAATTCAGTGAAGAGCCAACATGGAAATGGACCAAGTGACCGAGCGATTAATTGAGGAAATACAGCCATCTGTATGACTCCTCTTCGGGAGATTACGAAGACTGCCAGATGGCAGCGAATTCGTGAGGATAGAGGAATGTAAACACAGTGGAACCCGCTCGCCGTCAACTAGCATTTCGGCGGTCTAACTGCAGAGCAAAACAGACATACGCAGAAGTATAAATGCTCACGACGGCGTCGCCTACGTGTGTAGCCTACACTGTAAAACCTGACAAGGTCACAGTAACTCAAACCGTTTGAGTAAACAGATTGCCTTTACTTAAACCATGTAAGTTTTAAAACTTTGCAATTATGTAATCAAGTGATTAATTAAGTGCTGATTGAGCTTTAGTGATGAACAGCTGCTGTTAACAAACAGCATCACCAGCTCCACTTATTAATAACCAGACTGACTTTATTTCTTTCAGACGTCTACAGAAGATCTGATTGAGAATTAACTAAGGTTTAGATGTTGATTTATTGTTTCATTTGAAGTAACCATGTTAGAGATCAGTGTTTGCTTTAGTTGGGGCTCTTGACCCTTGATTTCTGTCTTAGTTTTTATTTTATTTTTTGGGCGTTTGTAACCATGTGTTTTTTGAAACATGTTGTGTTATAACACAAAAAACCCAGAGAAAATATGATCAGATATTGGTTGTTATACAGCATATTGGTGATGATAATCATCAATTATGGAGCTGTTCAAAATCTTACTAAATAGGTGTTCTATAGTTACTTCAGTTGATTACAATGAAAGCCATTCAAAAAGTCAGTGGTTCTTTCATAATCAGTTAATATAAAAGACTTTCCAAACAGTTTTGTTTTCTATGGTGTTAATTAGTCACACACAGACATCAATAATCAGAATATGAACCTCAACAATGGTTACGAAAAAAAAAAAAAAAACATGCTGCAATGCATGCTGGGTACTATTGTAGTACAAAACCACCATCCATGGCTCCCAGCATGCTCTGCTGCATTGTTTTTTTTTTTTTTTTTATGGTCACCATTGTTGAGGTTCATATGCTGATTATTGATGTCTGTGTGTGGCTAATTAACACCATAGTCACCAAACTGTTTGGAAAGTTCTTTATATTAACTGATTATCACAGAACCACTGGCTCTTAGAATCACTTTTACTGTAATCAATCCAGCTAATTACACAACACCTATTTCATCAGATATTAGACTCCAAACAGTTCAATAATCCATGATTATCATCACCAATATACAGTATAACAACCAACATCTAGGTATAAGTTAGATAAAAAAAAAATGCTAACCTGAATAAGTTGCTTTGGATAAAAGCAGCTCCTAAGAGTGTGAGTGTGTGTATAACACCTGATGATATTTTCTCTGGGGTTTGAGTTACAACAAATGGTTACAACAGCCAGAGAAAAAACTAAGACAGAAATCAAGGGTCAAGAGCCCAACTAAAGCAAACACTGATCTCTAACATGGTTACTTCAAATGAAACAATAAATCAACATCTAAAACCTTAGTTAATTTTCAATCAGATCTTCTGTAGACGTCTGACAGAAATAAAGTCAGTCTGGTTATTAATAAGTGGAGCTGGTGATGCTGTTTGTGGGGTTGTTTAATCAGATCTTGAGATATTTAATGTATTTTATTTCAGTTTATTTTATCTAAGGCTGTGTCTGAAGTCAGTTGTAGTTCTTGTGTTTCTCTTTTTCTTCAGTAATTCTGTTTGTTAACAGCAGCTGTTCATCACTAATTCACAATTATCACTCAATTAATCACTTAATTATTTAATTGCAATGTATATCTTCTTTCAGTGAACTCAACTGAATTAAGTTCAGAGTACTCATAACTATTAGTTTTAAAACTGAAATGGTTTAAGGCAATCGATTTCCTCAAACTGTTTGAGTTAACATAACTTTTAGTGAGGCCGTGTCTGAAGTCAGTTGTAGTTCCTTTCTCTCTTTTCTTCAGTAATTCTGTTTGTTAACAGCAGGTGTTCATCACTAATGCTCAATTATCACTCAATTAATCACTTAATTACTTAATTGCAATGTATATCTTCTTTCAGTGAACTCAACTGAATTAAGTTCACAGTACTCATAACTTTTAAGTTTTAAAACTTAAATGGTTTAAGGCAATCGGTTTCCTCAAACGGTTTGAGTAAACCCAACTTGTCATGTTTTTAAGGATATTTGTTTACACAAAAGGTTTGAGTTATGTTACTTGTCGGGTTTTACAGTGTGGTTAGTTTTAAAACTTAAATGGTTTAAGGCAATCAATTTGCCTCAAACGGTTTGAGTAAACCTAACTTGTCAGGTTTTTAAGGATATCTGTTTTACTCAAACGGTTTGAGTTACTGTGACTTGTCAGGTTTTACAGTGTACGACGTACACTACGGCGTACACTCGACGCAGAAGTATAAATTGGCCTTAACACTAACCCTAATCTTAAAGAGGCAAATAGCAACACAGGAAAAGAACGATTTTTCAAGTTTCAAACATTGTTCAAATAAGTACAAGCTAGACAGAGAAAGATGAAAGAACGATTTTTTGGATGAAGTCAGATAGTGACGAAAGAGGTGAGGTTTCAGTTGTTGCTTGAAAAATGTCAGGGAATCAGCATTCTGGATAGGGGTTGGTCAGCTGGTCATGTTGATGGGGTAATTGATGATGAACCTAACTGGACGGTGATGTCGTGTTGTAGATTTGGAGTGGCAGGGAAGATAAGAAGCTCAGTCTTTGCCAGGTTGAGCTGTAGGTAATAATCTTTCATTCATGCTGAGATGTCCGCCAGGCAGCCTGAGATCCGTGCAGCTACTGTTGGATAATCTGGTTGAAATGAGAGAGAGAGCTGTGTGTCATCAGCTTAGCAATGGTAGGAGAAGCCATGTTGCTGTATGATGGGACCCAGTGATGTCGTGTATGTGGAGAAGAGGAGGGGTCCAAGAACTGATCCCTGAGGAACCCCAGTGACCAATAGATGTGGTTTGGATACCTCCCCTCCCCAGGCCACCCTGAAAGACCTACCTGTGAGATAGGATTGAAACCAGTGAAGTGGAATCCCTGTGATGCCCAGTGATGAGAGGGCAGACAGGAGGATCGGATGATTCACCGTGTCAGAAGCAGCAGATAGATCCAGCTAAATAAGAACTGACGTGTACTTAATTTTTTCCCCTTATGTGATTCTTTGTGTGACAGTGTGAATAAGCCTCATATTTAAAGACCATGAAAGTATTGTAAATGTGTCCCATCCCTGTGGCAGCAGTGAGGATGTGATGCCGTCAGATCTGGAGTTGGGTCGGGTGGCCAATAACGTTCAGGAGCTGCTGTACACGGCATCTGACGTCAGTCACGACCGCTGCGTTAAAGTGCTCATGACACGAGCCAAGGTAAACACACACACTCACACACATGACACACACAACACACTCACACACACATGTACACACATACACCCGACACACACCTGAACCGGTTTGATCACTATATCGGATCGCTGCTTTCAAATCTACGACCATACTCCTTCTGCCGCGCCCTGTCTGAGTGTGTGTGTGTGTGTGTGTGTGTGTGTGTGCGCAGGACGGCTCTCTGGAGCGCCTGAGCTCGTCAGAGTTCGTGTGTTTGAGTCAGGCGGTGGAGTCGTTCGTCTCAGACACTGAGGAGCTGTGCGGCCGGCGCAGCATGAGCCTGAGGGGGGCGCTGCAGAGTCAGGCCTACCGCTTCGTGCAGCGCTTCCACGAGGAGCGCAAGACTAAACTCAGGTACAGCTGCGCTCATGCTGTCAGTGAAGGAGAGTTCAGAGCTTCAGAACTCACTGAGTCACTGCTCGTTATGTGTGTGCAGTCTGCTGCTGGATAATGAGCGCTGGAAGCAGGCCGAGGTCCCGGCTGAGTTTCAGGATCTGGTGGACTCCATCGCTGACGGACGCATCACGCTGCCTGAGCGCAAACCCGCAGGTACTAAACCCTCTTTTACTGTCGCAGTTTATTTCTCTAGTTTATTTGGCTTTAATTAATGAAATAAAAAAAATAATATTATAAAAAATAAAAAATATTATTATTAACATTAACATTATTATATAATAATATATCAATATAATTTCATTAATGTCAGTAATCTGGTTTTTCCATAACAATTTTCAATATGAATAAATTATGTAATAAATGATAATATATAAATAATAATAAATAGTTAATACAATTAAATAATTATAAAATATTATTGTTTAAAACTTTTTCATTTTACAGTACAGTATGGGGTGGTTCAAGTTGTTTTGCAATCAGTTATTATTGCAATGTATTATTCAAGTTTGTTTAATACATGTAATTTCTTTTTTTGTATTTTTCTCTATTTGTATAGATTTCTGTATTAATTTGTATAACACTAATAATAACAATAATAATAAAAATTATTGTTCTGATTATTATGATTATCTTTTATAGACTATAACAAAAAAGATTTTGTTGTTTTATAATAAATATTTAAATTTACCATACAATGAGTTAATATTATTATATACAATAATAATATTTAATTTTTTTTTTCATTAAAGGGGTCATATGATGTGATTTCAAAATTTTCCTTTCTCTTTGGATTGTTATAAGCTCTTGGTGTATAAAGAAGATCTGTGAAGTTGCAAAGACTAAAGTCTCAAATCCAAAGAGATATTCTTTATAAAGGTTAAGACTCGTCCACGCCCCCCTGAAACGGCTCGTTCTAATGCTGCGTTCACACCAAACACGAATAGAGCGTCAAATTCACGTCTACCAACGTCTAGTTTGCCGCTTGAACATTTTGAATGCATTCGCGCGTCAAGAATGCATTTGCAAGCGTTTGAAGAGAAATTGACGCGCGTCTGAGGTGAAATCCGCTTTTTGTTGGAGGGGCAAGTGCTAGGCGGTTGTCTGTGTTTGCAAGATGGCTTATTACCAACAAGCAAACTCCAAGTGGGCCTGCCGCCACAGCAGCAAGCAGGCTCCTGATTGGTTAATGCGGCTCGAATTGATGGCAAAGTTCAAATTTTTCAACTCGGGCGTCAGACGCGAATTCGTGTCAAACGCGTAAATGCACAAAAAAAAAAAACACCATTTGTGCGTAACATTGAAATCATTCCAGACGCTCAATTCGCGTCATTCGCGCGAACTAGACGCGCGAATGAGGCGAATTCCCATATGCTCCACCGCGAGACCTCCAGACGCACGGAAACGCGTCTTTACATCAAATTAACACTGAAATCATTCGCGCCATATGCTCTATTCGCGTTTGGTGTGAACGCACCATAACATGCGCCCACATCTCTACGTCAGTATGTGGGAAGATTTGCATAACGCCGCCCAGATGTTCACGCAAAAGAAGGGCGTACCTTTTATTCTCATTGTACTATTGTTGCCGCCGCCGCCACCATGTCGTATAGATGCTGTGTGTTTCACTGTGAAAAGAGAAACTACTTTGTTTGGCCTTCCAAAAAAGGAAGATATCTGCTTCGTCATGCCTGGGGCTGATCCGTGCTGGTTGCTGAGGAAATACATCAACTTTGCACTGTGGATCGCTGGATCGGCTTTCACCGTGGACGAAGTAGAGTCCAGCCAGGGGTCGTCACATGTGGTTGCTGCAAGAAGCCCGCAGAATCCACCTGCCGCACCGTTCTCAAGCCGCCCACCTCCGCTCACTCAAGCCAGCTGCGGCTCACTCTAGGCCTCCAGCCTCTGCTCACTCAAGGCCGCAGTGTGTGACACTGTTTCATTGAGAAAGCAAAACTACTTTGTTTTTGCCTTCCAAAAGAAGACACGACTAGAAATCATGTTTATATCACGTTTATAATGAGTTTTATGTTTATGTCTCGTCGCTCCGGCCGGACAAGGCATCACAATATGTTAAGAAGCGTAACATTTCTGTCACACGCTTAAGGCATTCGGCCAATAAAAACTCAATAGCTGGCCAATCACAGCACACCTCGCTTTTCAGAGGGATGAGCTTTGTAAAAATCGACACGTTTCAGATGCGGGGCATAGAGGAGAAACAATAATGTACAGTACTTATGTGGAAAATAATGTGCTTTTTTTAACCTTAAACTGCATAAACACATTTCATTACACCAAATACACACAATAATGTTCTTTTTAGCAGCATCATATGACCCCTTTGAATACTTTAAAAATATTCTGTATTTTTTGTGTTTTGCTGATCTCATACCTCGCGTCCTTTATGATTGCAGTTTATTGTTGGTGTTTAATTGAGTGTAGTAAATGTGTTTTGTGTCTCTCAGGGTCCGAGGACAGGAAGCCCAGTGAGTTTCTGTGTGTCGACGGGCAGAAGTATGCTGTGGTCGGGTGAGTTTTCAGCGCTGGAGCTTCATTTCACCACTAGTTCCCTCTAGTCCCTACTGTGACCTTTAACCTTTGTGTGCTCTGAAAGGACGGTGCTGCTGCTGATCCGGATGTTTCTGGAGTACTGCCAGTGTGTGAACGACATTCCCTCCATCACCACCGACATCCTCACGCGCCTCGCTGACCTGCTCAAGGTGTGTGTGTGTGTGTGTGTGTGTGTGTGTGTGTGTGCATGAATGTGTGTTATGTTCAGTTTGTTCAGCTGCAGGTTGCACTGTGACATCACTTGACTGACAGGTTATGCTTTGTTTCCATGGCGACAGCACTTCAACTCCCGCAGCTGTCAGCTGGTGCTGGGGGCGGGAGCTCTGCAGGTGGTCGGCCTGAAAACCATCACCACCAGAAACCTGGGTGAGAGAACACACATCACCACATCTCAGATGCAAGAGGATTGAGCACAACACTGAACCTGAAAGAAAATAAAAATATTCCACTACTAATGTCTTTCACAGGGTTACTGTAGGTCCTTAACATATCGTAATATGATTAAATTTGAGGACTTAAATGGTATAACATAAGTCCTAATTATCTTTGTAGATTTGGCCATGCATAAACACCAACAACAACACTAAATAATATTATTAAAAAACAAAAAAAGGCCATTGTTGAGTTAAATAATTGCATGCGCTGCACGTCTCAAAGTCAAAGTGTTTCACAGGCTCATGCTTTCAGAGTAGTTCACAATCAGTGATTGCTTCACATTTACACAAAAGATGCAAAGAAATTGCTTCACAAAAGATGGCTGATGATCAACTGTTGACGAATTATGAAGGTGTTTAGGTTGTAATGTGTTGTATATTGTTGTATAAGTGCATATTTCAAAGCTTTTTGCATTAGAACATACACATTTCAAAATAAGAGTCCTAGTGTATTTCAGACTTGCTTATAATTTAAAAAGATCCTGGATTGTGTATAAAGTCAATTTTCTTGTTATTTTGGTTGCACAATAACCTCTGTCTGGCATTTAATTCAACACAATTAAATGCAAACTAAAGTCATTATTAAACACACTCGGTATACAGATTTTAGCATCAGCGTATTAAAGTCCACTGCCTGTCTTTAAACAAGTTATCATATCTGCATTAGCACACAAACCAATTTCAGTACTTGTGTACCCTTGAATAAAATAGGTAGTATTTTAAACTTGCGCTTGCAATCTGAGATGCATTTATTTATTTTTTATATGTTTTATTATTTATGTTTGTTCTCTGTGGACATAAAGATTCAGTTTGATTTGTGCAGCTGTTAAAAAACTCTTCAAAGTCTCTTAAGTGTTTTGTGAAACAGCACATTGTCAGAGTCATGTTGTGTGTTCTCAGCTCTGGCGTCTCGCTGTCTTCAGCTGCTGGTTCACTACATCCCTGTGATCCGAGCACACTTTGAGACCAGACTGCAGCCCAGACAGTACAGCATACTGAGACACTTCGGCCACATCACTAAGGTAGACATCCTTACATCCACAAAACACTCAGTGACACGCGCAAACAGCTGTTCTTACACTCTGTGCTGACTCTCTCTTCAGGACTATAACGATCACATCGCAGAGATCTCTGCTAAACTAGTGGCCATCATGGACAGCATGTTTGAGAAGGCTCTGTCTAAGGTGGGTTTGGACCTGTGTGTGATCTCTGTGATGTTGTGGTGGTTTATCACGGCTGAAGTGTGTGTGTTCTTTGCAGTATGAGGTGAAGGCGCCGATGCCGTCTGCATGTTTGCGTAACGTGTGTAAACAGATGGCCAAAATGCACGAGGCCATTAATGAGCTCTTACCAGAGGAGCAGACGCAGGTGAGACGCGCGCGTGATGTTTGAGTCGTCAGCCTGAACCCAGACCATAATCTCACGGTGTTTATTGTGTGGTTGTGTGTAGATGCTGTTCCTCAGGATAAACGCCAGCTTTAAACTGTATCTGAAGAGACAGTTAGCGCGGCTGGGAGTCTTCAATGACGGCGGACCTCAGAACGGGTGAGTGTGTGTGTGTGTGTTACAGCAATGAGAATCAACAGTGACTATGACAATTACAAAAATAGGCTGCATTTTATAGAAAAACCTATATGCTTTAATGTATCTTTTATTTTGCATATTTAAAAAAATTGTGTATAAATGCATATTTAAATATTTACACTGTTATTTTATAATTTTTAAATTTATGTATATAATATAGTAGTATTTTATATTTATATATAGATAATATTTAATAACTTTCAATATATAAAAATGTATATTCTCTCTCTCTCTCTCTCTCTTTATATATATATATATATATATATATATATATATATATATAATTTTTTATATTATTTAGAATATATTGTATTATATTGTATTTATAATTTTTTTCTACCTAAAAATATATATAAATTGAATATATTAAATATAATTGTAATTGTATATCATTATATAAAAACTTTTATACAAATTTAAGTAAATGTATAAATTTATAATTATTATTATTTTTTTTTTCTACTTTTATTTTATAATTTATTTTATCTACTTGTATATTTAAAGCAATAAGCCCCGTGAAGCCGTGGTTTACAGTGAATTTATAACAGTTAAGCGGCGTTGTTGGGCACGAAACCTCCCTTAGCTGTTGTAAATTCACTGTAAACCACGGCTTCACGGGGCTTATTGCTTTTATAAAACTGTTATTCCATATACGTAGTAAGGTTTCACATAATAAAACAGAGCAAATAAAGTGTAATGATATTAATAAAAACAGTATTCTTCCACCAAACAATGTAGTTCCTTAGAAACAGTTGTGGTTGCCGAGCAATGTATGTTTGTAGAGTAATTTACAAGAGCTTTGAACGTGGCTCAGCCAATCAGAATCAAGGACCGGATCTATCCGTTTTGTAATTTTATATTATTTCTTTTACATATAATGAATATATATTAATAATGAGTATGTTTTTACTGTTATTTCCTGTTAGTCTTTTATTGGATGGAAAGGTCTTTTCATGATTTGTTGTTGATGACATGAGCTCGTGGTCTTTCTCTCTCTGCAGGTTGGTGATGGTGGACGTGGCGTTTTACTCGGAGAACGTGCAGGCTCTGCGCTCTCTGGAGCGTCTGGACTTAAACATGCCGGAGATCTGGGAGCAGAAGAGGTGATGACGGACAGCTCGTGCCGGCCAATCAGGCCTCTCCGTCACGTCTGCCATCACGGTGACCAGCTCTGAGGTCAGTGGATGAACCGACTCGGCACTCGAGGTCTGGTGTGTTTGAATACCTCCGAGACACTTCCCCAATCACTGAGAGACTCCTGTGTGAACAGGACGGGCCCCGGGGGACCCGCAGATTTCTTACGGAGACCAAATCAGGCCAAGCTGGAGTGGTGGATCAGGCGCAGCTGGGAATTGTGGGGAATATGTTGTTTTGTTGTTGTAAAGCAGAGACTCGTCCTCAGTGCCTCCTTCAGTACCGCCACAACAGTGCAACGCTCCATTCGTGTGCAATTCTGTCTGATTATTGTTATTATTATTGCTGAATTATTTAATCACAGAGGAATCATGGAATATAGGTTATTTATTCAAATGAAGCTTACAGGTGATAACGGATGAGAACTAATACTAAAAAGTTTCACAAAAACATTAAACTTAATAACTCACTAAAAATAACACCAAAAAGGGTTTTAAAAACATTTAGCTGACTTGTTCTCTGATAATGGCTGCTTTTGGTTTTCATGTTCAGGGGCGCTGAGTCAAAGTATTAAAACTGTGGAGGGTTGAATGATTCTAGTCCATGTTTATCGGGAGAATCTGACTGTGTCTACTTTATATGGTCTGCATGGAGAAGATCTGCTGTAAAGCCTTTTACAGTAATCAGCTTTAGATTAGTGCCTCAAAACCAATAAACAAATACAAAAAAAATAATTTATAAAATTAAGAACATTTTTATATTTATATAATATATATATATATATATATATATATATATATATATATATATATATATATATATTATATATATATATATATATATATATATAAATATATATATATACACACACATTCATGTATTTAAGAAAAATTTTATTTATTAAATATATGTGTATATATATATATATATATATATATATATATATATATATATATATATATATATATATATATATATATATATATATATATATATATATATATATATATATATATGAACTATATGAACATTAATATATGCATGTAAATATTTTCAATATATATTCTGTATGTATATGTGTATTTATATATACATAATAAATATACACAGTACACACACACACATTACGTAAACAAAAACTTTTATTTTGGATGTGATAATTGGGATTAATCATTTGACAGCACTAGTTTAGATACAAAAACTATTCAAGATATTGGTTACACTGACTCCCAGAACCCTATTATAATAAATTATGAAATGTAATTTAAGTCAGAGGAGAAATGAAGACGAGAAACCTTCTGTGTTCATGCAAAGATTCAGCCAGGTCTTGAAAAGGAAGAACTCATCATGATAACTTCTTGTCCATGCAAACTGGAGCATTAACTGGATTTCTCCAGCTTGCACGGTATTGCTGTAACCCCGCCTCCTCTCCAGACTAATTTGAATAAATCGAGGCCTGTGATTGGTTGGTGTGAATGGAGACTACTGTTTTTAAATCACATATTGTGTTGCTGTGAGCTTCTGTCATTGACGGTGGGTTTCTGTTCAGGAGGATCCATGTATCGCTTTATTAACACACGTTCTGTCCGGTTCAAAAGTGCCTAAACTTTCATTTGGTATCAAAAAATTCTGACTCAGACTGTACATCTGTGGGTTACAGTGCCTAGTGTGTGAGTGTGAGAGAGAGAGTGTGAGTGTGTGTGTGAGAGAGAAAGAGAGAGAGAGAGTGTGAGTGTATGTGTGTGAGAGAGAGAGAGAGAGAGAGTGAGTGTGTGTGTCTGAGATAGAGAGAGTGTGAGTGTGTGTGTGTGTGGGGTACCGTTATGGGTTTGAATGATGGCGCTTCAGGATGTGTGTGTGAGAGAGAAAGAGAGAGAGAGAGTGAGTGTGTGTGTGTGAGTGTATGAGAGAGTGAGTGTGTGTGTGTGTGTGTGAGAGAGAGAGAGTGTGTGTGTGTGTTTGAAAGAGAAAGTGTGAGTGTGTGTGTGTGTTTGAAAGAGAAAGTGTGTGTGTGTGTGTGAGAGAGAGAGAGAGAGAGAGAGAGAGAGAGAGAGAGAAATAAAGAGAGAGAGTGTGTTTTGAGGGCCCTCGTTTCAGCAAATAAATATACTGATGGGAAACTCTTGTGGCATGCTTGACGTTTTAAAATGTGGCACTTTTATTATTAATAAAGACACAATGAACAAAAAGTGTTGGTTTTTGCGTATTACTTGTAGGCTGTGTTTTCAAATCTAGCTCCCTAGGTAGTCCCTCATAACATCTTTGGCACCACAAAAGAGCAAATAAAGAGTTAATTTGCTTATTTGATAACTCCGTTTATAAAAGTGTTCAACAAACAGGTTTTTTTTTTTAATCCTGCATTCCAATTAATATCAATAAAACTGCAGTTGGGTTGTTTTGGTTAAATAATAACAACAACAAAAAATACAGCTATCTAACACAAAAGCATGATAACACAATGAAAAAAAAAACATGAAAATTAATAAAAACAGAGTTATCTGTTTTTGCAAATAAACTTCAAATGTAAACAGAAGTCACATTAGTCTTATTAGTATCGCCGTTGTAATCACTACCACTAAGCCTATTTTTTATTTATACATATTAATTAATTATTTTTAATTACAAATAGAAATTTAAAGCGCAGCGACCCGGAAGAGCTAAAAAGCAACAACACAAACCGAAAGGACTCAAGAAAGGAGGTAAGAACCCAATTTAAAACAAACATAATAGAAACTTAATATAAAAAACAGATAAAAACACATTTGAGCCACGCATCTAAAATCGACTTTATTGAGCCTGTGTAGACGCGCATGCGCAGTCGAGTTTGTATCTTAAATCCTTTTTATTCCAGGAAGGCTCATCGCACCCAAAAAAAGCTCAAGTGGTCCAGCAGCAGAAGCTGAAGAAGGTAAACGTTCAGCTCGCTTCTAAAACCAGTCCGTGTCAGACAATAGCGGTTTAATTGGTGTGTTTGTGTTTTTGCTGCAGGGTTTGGAGGTGGCCATCAGGATCAGGACTGAACAGGACGTCACACAGAAGGCCAGCACGTGTCTTCAGAAGAAACTGAGTGTGCTGAAGACTCCAGCGGGGAAAGGCGCCACAACTGGACCATCCTCGTCCAACTGATGACAGGCAGACACTGTGATCTGCTGCTCAGCCGCTAGATGGCGCCACCATATTTAAAAAAAACTGATGTTTGCCACTTTCTGTGAAAAGTTTGTTTATTTTTGGAAAAGGAAACATGGTGTGGAATCTTACACATGTACAACAGGCCATGATCTTTTAGACTGTGCTTATTTTTATATAATAAAATGAGAAAGTGTTGTTAGGTTTCATAATATTTTAATTTCATCATTAGTTAATTTCATGATTATATTATTTTAATTATATGTGACGCTGGACCACAAAACCAGTCTTTAAGGGTAATTTTTTTAAATAGACATGTATACATCATCTGAAAGATGAATAAATAATCTTTCCATTGATGTATGGTTTGTTAAGATCAGACAATATTTGGCTGAGATACAGTTATTTGAAAATCTGGAAAAATCTAAATATCTAAATAGAAAAATCACCTTCAAAGTTGTCCAAATGAAGTTCTTAGCAATGCATATTACTAATCAAAAATTAAGTGTTGATATATTTATGGTAGGAAATTTACAAAATGTCTTAATGGGACATGATATTTACTTAATATTAAATTTTTTCTTGGCATAAAAGAAAAATGGATAATTTTGACCCATACAATTTATTGTTGGCTATTGTTACAAATGTAACGTGCTACTTATGACTGTTATTGTGCTCCAGAGTCACACGCAGCCGAGTGTAAGATCCCTGAAGGTTTCCCTGTGGTCAGGGATGTGCTGCTCGTTCTGTGATTGGCTGAACGCTGTGATTCTCTGCCTGCTTTATTTTCTTTGTTCAGCCTCGATTGTTTGGTGACCTTGAGCTTCCAGATCTCTGATTGTCTCCCAGTGTGTGATTGACTGCAAAACACTTCCATTTTGAGCAAAATAACTTTATTTGGTTCAAAGATATAAAGGCAAAGTGAGTGATTATAGATGTTTTAAAATGTAATAAAGAGTCTATGTCCTACTAAACTACATTCTACCTGAGTGTGCTCATGCGTCTCTACAGATTAACTACAGATCTAGTCTAGACCTCAGATACGCAGTGTGTCTCACAGGACTTTGAGAGGCTGCTGGCTGTAAGAGGAGCGCAGGAAACGTGGGAACGGGTCTTTAGCCATCAGGGAGAAGATCCGTTGCTGAGCCTCGTCGAAGGTGTCCGCTGTGGGATCCTCCATCAGCCCCATCAACACCTCGCGGGTCTCACTGTCCAGATTCACCTGACAAACACATCGTATGAGCTCGAATATGAGAGCGGAAACTGTCAGGAACATGCCTGAGATGCATTTCACTTTAAAACCAGGAGAAATAAACAAGAAATCACATTTTATAAAAAGAGAATGAAGCCTGTTTTAGGTCCATAAAAATGTTAAACACATTTCTCTTTAAATTTGTCATAGGTATAATGCAAAAATAGGTATATTATTTGAAGAAAAAAATAATTAAATATATAAATACATTATTATACAGATTTATATAAAATAAATTTACGTTTTAGTAATTTTTAGAATAATATAGAACAATCTATACACTTAAAATCAAAATAATTATACAAAAGCATATTATGTAAATGTAATTCAACTTTAATAAATTAAAACAAATACTTGTTTATAAATAAGTTGATTTAATTTTTTTTTTACATTTTAATAACTTGAGTTCATTTAATTTATTTAATATATATATATATATATATATATATATATATATATATATATATTATATATATATTATACTGTATATATATTAAATATATAATAATAATAATATCACAAAAAACTATATATATATATATATAATTTTTGCGCTGCCGCTAACAATAATAATATCACAAATAATGCGAAAATTAGACTTTTACTTAATTTCATTTACTTATATTTAATAGGCCTACTACTTTATATATATATGGTCTAAGCTCCCTGTGTTCGTCTCTCACCTCCCGAGGAGCGTCAGGGTTGATGAACTGCTTGTAGATGTTGTGGGCTCTCGCCGCCAGCCGGGACCCGGATGCGCTCTTGTACTCTTCGCACGCGAGCCAGAACTCCAGGTTCTCCTCGCTGAACTCCGAGCGCAGGAAGCAGCGGAACGCCTGGATGCCCGCTGCGCAGAGAAGTTCAGTTTAGAGAGAAGAGAAGTGAGCTCAGCGAGTCAAATCATTAAGAAAGTCCTCTCACTCTTGCTGTTGAGCAGAGACTCCAGGTCCTGAGGCAGCTTCTCCTCATTCGCTCTGAAGAAAACAATAGATGCTTTTTATTACTTACTTCAGCTTGTTTGTGTCTTAAACAATACGTAGGGTTCTGTACAAGTTAAACTTAGTCGATAGTATTTGTGGTATAATTTCTGGACATTGATTACGTGTTAATTACATTGTCTTCAATGGGAAGGTCAGAGAGCTCTCAGATTTCATCAAAAATATCTTAAATTGTGTTCAGAAGATGAACGGAGGTCTTACGGGTTTGGAACGACATGAGGGTGAGTCATTAATAACAGAATTTTTGGGTGAACTATCCCTTTAACTCCCATTATTGTTTCTTTTTTAAAGAAAAGGAAGGATGGTATATTAATCTTAATTTGTATTCTGAGCTTTAAACGAGAGCAGTGCACTTGTTACCTGTGTTTGTAAATCCACTCCTGCTTTTCGGTCAGGTGGGACAGTTTGACCCTCATGCCCTTCGCCCTGAAACATCAACACACAGTTTCACATCCATACACAGTTTAATGCTCCAGCATCTGTTTTAACAAAAAGCGCTGATACTCACTTCTCCAGGCATGAGGAGGGGATGGCAGACAGCCCCTTACACATCACACGACGTCTGAAAGAACCTCAAAGAATCGATCAAATGTGTCCAGCTCCGCTTGACTCTCTCTGTCTCTGTGTCCTGCTGTTATATAGTGACATTAATCTGATCCTGAGATCGTGAAACAACACGGGCAGCTGTTGGGTGAGTACACCACACAATGACTGTCCACATCACAAGCAGTATGATTACAGGCTGTTTTGACGTTATACAGTTGGTGTGGACAGCAGCTGACAGCGTGTGTATGGATCTGTGTGTGCATCACCTGTATTTGTGTCGGGAACAGTGACTGAAGGCAACAGGTGTGCATAAGGTTATCTGTGTGCAGATCTTGTGTCCTGTTCATCAGTTCACAGAAAAGCTTGTTTCCATGCAGTCATTGTGATTTGTCAAGCTATAATTGTTGATCAAAGTGAACATTATAGTGGGAGACTGTTGCGTAATTTTCTGTTTCAGACCCTGTTGGATAACTGAACAAAATGGATATGCAAGTTGCTGGGGAAGTGGACACTGCTGGACTTCAGAAATGACTGAAAAGTAGTCCAAACAACTGGCGCACACTATATTTAAAGTCCAAGTGTCTTCATGCAGAAATATCTCAATATGCGAATGCAGATGAGATCAGGAAAACAACTTAAATTTGGGTCTGTTCCTCTCATAAATCTATCAAATGACTCTTTTTTTTGGAGCTTGACAGCATTTGTCCCCATTCATTTACATCATAAGGAAACATACAGCATGGACATTCATCTAAACTTCTCCTTTTGGGTTGCATGCATGGAGGAAAGAGAGTCAAATGCATTCAGAACGACATGAGGGTGAGTAAACATTTACAAAATTTTGGGGTGAACCCTTTGAGGTGGTCAGACCTGTTTTTTGGAGGTCTACTCTAACCAAACTGACCTCTAGCAGATCAAAAACTGGTCTGATCTACACCAGCTATGACCATAAATGACCAGTTTGGACCATCTAACCAGCAAAACCACCTTAGGATCGGTCATGGATGTGTTTCTTTTTTCTTTTTGCACCCTCAGATTCCAGATTCTTTAAATAGTTGTATCTCGGCCCGATATTGTCCTATCCTAACAAACCATACATCAACAGAAAGCTTATCTAGTCAGTGGTTTTGTGGTTCATGGGCTCACACTTCTGATCGATCTGTGTCTGATAAGAGTCAGCAGATAAACTGAAAAAATACTTTGAACATGCTGCTGCCACGCAAGCCCACTTCCTCCTAAACCGTATGAATTCTTCATGAACCCTCAGGAAGTGACTTCATCAGCCATGCAGCCGGAATCAAAATAACCAATCGCCCTTGTGAAGAGAAGATCATGTTCCGTTCTGCATGACAGAAGATGTTTTACTTCGGTCACTGAGGGCTGATCTTATTTGTGTGCATGTGCTGTGAGTCATTGGAGAAGTTTCTGCATTCAATTCATTGTGCACGATTTAACACGGGTTCTGTTATTAACGCTCCAGGATATTTTGGATCATATGCATAATATATCATATATGTTGGCAGAAGGAAGCCCCCCTGAGGGTGTAATCTGAAGCCGCTGTTGTGTCGCTGAGTTGCGGCAGCAGCAAGTCACTACAGTCCTCGGTTTTCTCACGCGTGTTTTGACGCACAAGGACAGCCTGGTGTTTTCATCTCGCCTTAAAATGTCGCAGTGCTTGCGGATAAGAATATGAATGGCTATCTGGGAAGTACAGGATTCATGATTGCGCAAGCTTCCTGGTTCGCGTGCAAAACAGCTGTTTGACGCCGTCTACGGAGCGCGAGCTCGGACGCGACGCGAAGTGGTTTGTTTTGCTATAGCAGCTCCTTTTTTGGACGCGTCTTCCGCCCGATGTCTCTCCGTGGCTGACCTTGCGTGGAAAGCATGATTCTCCTGGAGCTCTGCCAAGAAAGCACGGACCAAACCTAACGCAAGCAACCATAAGCTGAACTCTTCGCGCAGCTGGATCTGAACAAGGACGGACGGATCGATGTGAACGAGCTGCGCATCGGACTCGCCGCGCGGGGGATGTCGTGGAGCTCGGTGGAGGAGGTACGGAGCAAACCTAATGCATGCAATCATAACGGAAGGGTGCTTATAGTACATGATAACGGTCCGTGAATTGACAGGTGTATGTTTTAACGTGGAAATAAAACATGTGTCTCCAGGTCACGTGATCTGCGTCTGAACACTGAAAGCGAAAATGCCGCAGTACGCGATACTATAGCAGGCAGCATTGTATCTGATGCTTATTATTCAAGAATGCAGAGTACGATTCGAACCAATGAGGTTTCGCAGTGGGCGTGGCTACTCCGCGCAAGTCGAAAGAGAAAAACTGTACAATGTACTGTACATTGTGTACTACGCTGTCCACCTCATAGGTGCGTCTCAATTCCCACCATTCTGTGACGTTTTGTAGTACAAATAGTGTGAGTAGTGTGTGTAAAATTCCAAAAAGAAAAAGTTCACTTAAATAAACTGGAAAAAAGGAAGTGTGGAAGTTAATTTTCTACCTAGTAGATTGTTTTATTAACGTCTACACCGACCCCAACCTTAAACCTACCCCTTACAATAATGCAAAAATAGAAATAATTGATGTACAGTGGGGGTTCAGATTATTAATGACAACATAACCTTATAAAATACATACACTGCATGGCAGAGTACATAGTGCATAAGTTCATACATAGTGTATACGTGCAGTTTGTAGTGCATCATTTGGGAAGCAACTAATTTTTCAACACTGAATGAAGCTGTTTCCTGTGAATGTGTGAGACTTCAGGTTCATTAGCCGCTATCCTTAAATAACTAGAAGAATTCCACAGTGCAGTAAGAGGTGTTTGTGCTACAAACAAGTGTGTTTATGATTAAGATAACAAATTAGACTGCTGTGAGAGCAAATATCTTTTTGTAACAAGGTGGATTGGTTACACTAAGTACATACATTAGTGTTATCTTAAATGAAACAATTTCTGTAGATTTAAAATTTGAAGGAAATTACGTTTCCAATGATGTGTAGCTGCTTGTAGTACACTGCTTACACTATTACACTTCAAAAATAGTACACAAAATTGGATAAACCTGTAGAAAACACAATATTTAATATATGATCATGTAAACAGGATTTCAGGACACAGAGATTTCGCTGTGGATAGACTGCACACAGTGCTCCAGAAATAGAAAGCAGACAAGAAATCAAAAAAAAAAAAAAAAAAAAATGAAATCGCTTGTTGCTGGTTGGGATGGCGCCTGATGTTCAGCTCAGATTAGACAGATGTGCTGGAGCCATTAGTGAGAGTATAACCCATTATGTAGCTGCCTACTCACTAACATACTCAAACTCATAATGCTTTATATGATAAATGAATTGAATTGCTAAAAAGGTTATAGTGATATAATGCCAGCAGGTCAAACCCAAGGCCTGAAACAATGAGATCACAGGCCAAGTTATGATCAAACCGACACACACATGTTAAAAGAATCTTTGTTATCTAATCTCTCCACAGCATCCTGCACGCTGTTTTTTTTAGAGTTGGGGAAGTTACTTTTAAAAGTAATGCAATAAAGTATTGCGTTACTATATATATATATATAAAAAATCAAACTAATTGCAATACTTAGTTACTTTTCATGAAAAGTAATGCATTATGTTACTTTTGAATTACTTTTTGTCACCTGGGTTGGGCTTACTTATTTATTTTTAATAACAGAAAGCCTAAAAGTTAGATTTTTGGCAACTGTGAAAGCCCTTTCACACCAAAAGTGAAATAACAAGCCGCAGGCTGAAGGAAGTGACTCTGCACTTCACTCCAAATTTCTCTGAACACAGCGACAGAAGACGTGTCAGTGAATAAATGGGGAAAAAATAACTTGCATTACTTATTTGAAAAGTAACTGTAAATGTAAAAGTAGTGTTACTTTACTAGTTACTTGAAAAAAGTAATCTGATTACATTACTTGTAATGCATTACCCCCAACACTGCTGTTTGCAACATACTGTATACAACAGTTTATAGTTCAGGGTAAGTGATTAGACTGTTGATCTGTTTGCCTGTTTGGACAGTCTTGTGTCATATTGATTTTTGAAACTTGACGATTTTATAAAGTGCTTTGCTTTTTGAGGTTTGGGAGCATGTGTGCATGTGTTTGTATTTGCATTATGCATTGTGATGAATGATTTTGGCAAGAGAGCACTAAACTTCACACATAGGCTCACAGAAACACACACGAAGCCTGCAGATTGTGCAGAAGGTCAGCGTCTTGGAGTGGATCCATGTGAGAGTAAATGATTATAGGAATTTAAACACACTAATATAGTGTTTAAGTGTCTGTACATGAATGAAACACATTGTAAAGCTAATGTTTTGTGCGCTTGGCTTTCTCTGTTTGTACGTTTACATTCATCTGTGTAATGCAATTAATTAGAATGAAATGAACCTGTGTTTAGATTCGATGATGAGTGTCTGATTGCTCATGTTTGATGTTGGTGCCATGGGCCGGTGGCTTTGCATGGTTTTAATGTGCTTTTCTCTTTCATTTGCACCCCATCCCACCTTTCCTAATGATCCCGGCATCCCTCTGTCCCTCCATTTCTCTCTCTCCCCCTCTCTCTCTCTGTATATGCCCTACATCCAGCAGATTGTACGAGCTGGAGATGTTAATCATGACGGTCAGCTGGATTTTGAAGAGTTCACCGAGTATCTGCGTTCACACGAGAAACGCCTCAGACTCATGTTTCGCAGCTTGGACAGAAACAATGACGGTTAGTTTCTGTCAACTTCACAGCATTATCAGAATCAGTGTTATTTTAGTATTATTCACTGTATACTCTATTACAGTATGTATTAATATTTCAAGATTTTATTTCAGTCGACTACAATGATATTTAATAGCTTCAGTTTTAGTTAATAACAACACTGGGCAGAATCTGTCTTAATTCTCTGTTAGACTATACATCATTTTTATGTTACAGATATGATAATTAATCAAATTTGCCATATATATTCTCACAATAACCCTATAATCAATCCCATTACATTACATAACATCTATAACCTTATATTTGCATTAGCATGTGTGATTTTATATCTATGCTATTGCTACACTGTTAGCAGCTATATCTTCATTTTACCACTGTTGCCTAAATACTCTAACATCTATAACATCATATTAGCATCAGAAGCTATGATAATGCTGTTGGCACTTTTACATCACTGTTAGCATCATATTAGCATTAGCATCAATTCCATGAATTCAGTCTTAAGCTCTATTATCTCACGTTTCAGTACAATGACACATTGTTTGTAGGTGAACTGGACGTCGGGGAGATCCAGCAGTCGTTGCACAACCTCGGTGTGGACGTCACGCTGGAGCAGGCCGCCAAAATCTTGCAAAGGTGTGTGTTTTTGTACTTAGCATGTATGTAAAGTGCTTTTCAGCTGTGGTTTTCTGACATGCGGTGCTTGTGAAATGTGTTGGTACAGCATGGATAAAGACCATTCCATGACCATCGACTGGTTCGAGTGGCGAGATCACTTCCTGTTTAACCCTCTGCACAACATGGAGGAAATCGCTCAGTTTTGGAAACACTCAGTGGTACGAAGCGAAAGGTTTTCATGACTATAAATTGAGCCTCTCTCTCTTTCTGTAGCTCCACTGTTGTGTTTGTGTAGATGTTGGACATCGGAGAGCATCTGACGATTCCGGACGAGTTCTCGGAGAAGGAGAAGCAGTCAGGGTTCGTGTGGCGGCAGCTGATGGCCGGAGCCGTGGCGGGATCGGTGTCCAGGACAGGAACCGCGCCGCTCGACAGACTCAAGGTCTTTCTGCAGGTGAGACGGCGCTGGTCTGGGATCAGTGAAATCATCTGATCTTTGATGTGGCACGTTTAGAGGTTCCTTTCGAGGTTTGCTCTCAAGACACTTTCAAAGTAGCTCACGCGATACAATCTAGCAAAAGCTGTGGCTTGTGTGAACAGGGATAAGAGGGATTTCTATAAAATGAAAGGCTTCTAACTAACTACAAGTATCCATGATAATATATTTTGTAAAATAATAATAAAATTGAATTAGTTTTTATTTTTATATTTTGTTTTAATTTAAATTTTTGTTTTATTTAAAGTTTTAGTAATTTTGTGCTTTTGTCAGTTTATTAGTTACATTTTTTTATTTTCTTTTAAATATGTCTATAGAGTTCTTATCATTTTTATTTCAGGTTTTAGTCATTTTAGTATATAATAAGTTAAACTAAAAGAAAATGAAATGAAATAAATTTACGATTTTTCTGTATTTATTTTTTCAGTTAATGTTTGTTTTATTTCAGGTTGCAATTTTATTTTGAAGATTTTTTTTTTAGATTCAGTTAACTACTAAAGTTTTAGTTAACTAAACCCTGAACCAAACCAACCAGCTAAATGGTGAATTATTACAAACTTTGATTTGACGCAAAAAGTATTTGAAAATCGGACAGAAAGACAAATGTACAATACTATGTATTTAGCAGCATTAATGAAGGAAAAAAACTACAATTCTGTAAAGCATTGTGAATGACTGGATGACTATGAAATTATGGATTTAAAGATGTTGATTATGTGTTTAGAAATTTATTTTATGTTTATTGCAAATATGCATATTATGCGAGTAAGCGTTTTAGTTAAGATTGCAGTGTTCTTCTGCTACAGTTCTCTGATTGGTGGAGAGTCTGTGCTGAATTATGGGTAATGTAGTTTTTCACTACTGTTGAACATGATTATTTAAAAATGAAGATGAAATAATGTGGGCTGATTGCTTTAACAAAAGCGTAATCCATCGATTAACAACCTTCGGAGCTCACAGTAGGTCTGTCTTTAAATGTTTATGAGTTACTATTTAAAATCAATTCCTCTGTGGATAAAATGAAAGACATTTTAACTTTCTGAACCCAGCTGTCACACTCTGTATTTTCAGCACCACACTGACCCCTGGAGGTCATTTGAGACACTGCAACTGAACTTTCTTTTTTTTTTTTAGTTATGTTTACATGTGTTTTGGTAATTTTAATCTAGTTAGACTAAAGCTTTACATTAAAAATCATCTTAATTATGTGCTGATGTGCAGGTGCATGGCCAGAGCTCTGATAAGGGCACGGTGTGGCACGGTCTGCGTGCGATGGTGAAGGAGGGTGGCCTCACTGCACTGTGGAGGGGGAACGGCATCAACGTGCTGAAGATCGCACCGGAGACAGCCATCAAATTCCTGGCCTATGAACAGGTACAGCTCTGTCTTACACTCAGCCGTGTGGACAGCGCCTCAAAACTCAGCCTGCATCTGTGTGTCTGCAGATTAAACGCTTGATGAGAGGCAGTAAAGAGGGAGGAACTCTGAAAGTTCAGGAGAGATTCGTCGCTGGATCACTGGCTGGAGCTACGGCTCAAACTGTCATATACCCTATGGAGGTAAACACACACACACACACAAACAAACACACACGTCTACATGTCTGCTCAAATTACCAAAGGCTTTACATAAAGTTCCAGCACAGTGCACTGTGTTCAGCGGCCCATTTCAAAATACAGCAGTGAGCTGTGAATGGCTGTGGTTACTGGAGGGTGAAGTGTAGTCCTGGAAATACAATGGACTTAAGTAAAATAAATAAAGTCTTCTAAAAACTGTTTGCATTAGCAAAATATACATGTCTTTAATAAAAAACACATTTTTTAATAATATTCACAATAAACAATACTTGTAAAGAAAATAGTTTATGTAATTTATTTGTTAGTCAATAAATGATTTAAAATTGAGGTTTTTAATTAAAAAAGTAAAATAAATATACACTGATAATTAGTACTGTACATTGCTGTTCAAAACTTTGGGTTCAGTGATTTTTGAAAAACGTCTCTTCTTATTTAATATTAATTTAAAAAAACTTTAAAGCATTATTACTCCAGTTTTCAGTGTCACATGATGTTTTTTCTTATTATTATAAATTCAAAATTTTTATTTGAATATATTATAAAATGTAATTTTTTTTCCTGTGATTAAAGCTGAATTTTCAGCATTATTACTCCAGTTTTCAGTGTCACATGATGTTTTTTCTTATTATTATAAATGTCAAAAACATTTTTTTCTTTTCTGGGAACTGTGATTGTTTTAATGTCATGACTCTGTTTCTGTCTGTCTCTGTGGTTCTGTAGGTGCTGAAGACTCGTCTTACTCTTCGTAAAACAGGACAGTATTCAGGTGCGGTGGACTGCGCCAAGCAGATCCTGCAGAAGGAGGGCGTTCTGGCGTTTTATAAAGGATACCTGCCCAACGTGCTGGGCATCATCCCGTACGCTGGCATAGACCTCGCCGTCTACGAGGTGTGTGTGTGTGTGATGAGAATGATTTCTTCTTAAAGGCTCTCTCTCATGCTGTCTTCTCTCTCAGACGCTGAAGAACGCCTGGCTGCAGCGGCACACGGAGGGCTCGCCCGACCCGGGCGTCCTGGTGCTGGTGGGCTGCGGCACTGTGTCCAGCACCTGCGGACAGCTGGCGTCCTACCCGCTCGCCCTCATCCGAACACGCATGCAGGCGCAGGGTGAGACACACACAGAATCAGACAAGAGCTGAGCTTCCTGCCCAGGCTGCAAATGTTAACTTCAGCACTAAATGAAGATTATCACATAAAACACAAAATTGTCACCTTCTGGGAAAGTAGTGCAATGTATCACTAATAAAAAAGTTTTTTCCTATCTCATAATTTTACTCAAAATTATCAATGTCTATTTTTAAATGCACATTTTAAGATTATATCTAAAATATTGGCATTTCCATCTGGTGTTTTTAATGCAATATCCCAAAATTCACATAAAAATAGTAAATAATAAAGATGGGAGAATAGATGTTTTAGTGTGATTTGTAACAGCATTATCATTGTGAACTAAAATTGTAAAAACATTTTATTACTTGAAATAAAATATGCAGTAACTGATATAATATATATAGATATAGATATAGATATATATACTGTACATACATGTATGTATTTATATATATATTATTTCAGCACTGAAAAAAATTAAAATAATAAACAGCTTCAAAAAAAAAATCAAAGAAACTGCAAGTAACACACTAAATTAAACCAAAAAATTAAAATTAAATTCACAAACAGTTGCAAAGAAACTGCAAGTAACACACTAAATTAAACTTGAAATTTTAAAGTACAAAGACTGAAATAGGATTTTTTTTTCTTTTTTTGTAAAATATACTCCCACAATCTATTATTTTTAAATTTACAAAATAAATAATTTTTTTTTATAAATAAGTGTGGTTTTATCTCTTTTTCATTTAGTTTATAATAAGTACTAAAATAACTTAAACTGAAATAAAAATGAATAAAAAAGTAAAAACAAATAAAAATGACAAAAACAACAAAATTATTATATTAGAATACAATTACAATATTAAATACAATTACAAAAAATAAAAATTAATTCAAAACACAAATAAATTATTATAACATATTGTTGATTTTAGAAGTGATACACAATATTTTTTGGTATCATGAGAAGTTAAGATAGTATTTCCTCTTCTGGTTCCTCAGCGTCAGTGAAGGGTGCTCCTCAGTTGTCCATGTTGACCCTGTTCAGGAGTATCGTGGCCCAGGACGGTGTGGTGGGTCTCTATCGAGGCATCGCGCCTAACTTCCTCAAGGTCATCCCGGCGGTCAGCATCTCCTACGTCGTCTACGAGCACATGAGGAAAGTACTGGGAGTGGGAACCTGAGAGAGAGAGAGAAAGACAGGTCATGTGTGTGTGAAAAAAAATACAATCAAAGACTTGTTTATTTAAGCCTACAATATATTAAATCACTGGAGTGATGTTCACCAAAAACACTGGATGTGAGGAAGAACGACAAACTGAATCCAAACACTGAAATATGCAGAATCTGAGAGGTGCTGTTCTGACCCAATCCTGAATTACTGAGGTTCATAATGTGCTCTTCATGTGTGTTTGTTGGTCAACAGGGCCCTGATATTCAGGTATACAGGGTACGTTCCTCTGGATGCGGTAAAATGAACGACTGTGTGAGCATGTACTGTGTGTGTGTCTGTGTGTGTTTAACCCAGTGCACACTACTGAACTTCAAATAGGAATGGACAATAAACTAACTTTCTCCCTTTGAATTTACAGTACAATTAAAAGTGCGTCTGCTTCGAGAGGCATGTACAGTGGTGTGAAAAAGGTTTTTGCCCCCTTCCGTTTTTTTTTTATTTTTTGCATATTTGTCACACTTAAAAGATTCAGATCATCAAACAAATTTTAATATTACACAGAGATAACCAGAGTAAATGCAGTTTTGAAATAATGATTTCATTTATTAAGGGCAAAAAGCTGTCCAAACTTACCTGGCCCTACGTGAAAAAGTATTTGCCCCTAAATCTAATAACTTGTTGTTCAACCCTTCGCAGCAACAACTGCAATCAAGTGTTTGTGATAACTGGCCATGAGTCTTTCACATCGCTGTGGAGGAATTTTGGCCCACTCTTCTTTGTAGAATTGTTTTAATTCAGCCACACTGGAGGGTTTTCGAGCATGAATGGACAGTTTAAGGTCATGCCACAGCATCTCAATCAGATTTAAGTCCAGACTTTGACTCGGCCAATCCAAAACCTTATTTTTGTTTTTCTTAAACCATTCAGAGGTGGACTTGCTGGTGTGTTTGTGATCATTGTCCTGCTGCAGAACCCAAGTGTGCTTGAGCCTGAGGTCACAAACTGACGGCTGGACATTCTCCTTCAGGATTTTCTGATAGAGTGCAGAATTCATGCTTCCATTAATAAGGCAGGTTGTCCAGGTCCTGAAGCTGCAGAGCAGCCCCAGAGCATCACACTACCTCCACCATGTTTGACTGCTGCTATGATGTTCTTTTTATGAAATGCTGTGTTAGTTTTACACCAGATGTAACGGGACACACACCTTTCAGAAAGTTGAACTTTTGTCTCATCAGTCCACAGAATATTTGCGCAAACGTCTTGTGGATAATTAAAATAATTCTTGGCAAATGTGAGTTGAGCCTTTGTGTTCTTTTTGCTCAGCACTGGCTTTTGCCTTTGAACTCTCCCATGGATGCCGTTTTTGCCCAGTCTCTTTCTTATTGAATCATGAACACTGACCTTAATTGAGGAGAGTGAGGCCTGCAGTTCTTTAGATGTTGTTCTGGGTTCTTTTATGACCTCCTGGATGAGTCCTTGTTGCGCTCTTGGAGTAATTTTGGTCAGCCAGCGACTCCTGGGAAGAGTAACCACTGTTACAAGTTTTCTTTATTTGTGGATAATGGCTTTGACGGTGGTTCGCTGGAGTCCCAAAGCCTTAGAAATGGCTTTATAACCCTTTCCAGACTGATACATGTCAACTATTTTGTTTCTCATCTGTTTTTCTGCGAATTTCTTTAGATCGCAGCATGATGTGTTGCTCTTTAAGCATGCTTCACTTTATCAGACAGGTTCTATTTCTTAATACAACAGATCTGGCAGTAATCAGGCCTGGGTGTGGCTAGTGAAATTTAACTCCGCTTTCTAAAATAATGTGGTTAATCACAGTTCTTTCATGATTTAATAGGAGGGGGCAATTCATTTTTCACTTACGGCCAGGTAGGTTTGGACAGCTTTTTCCCTTAATAAATTTAAGTATAATTTAAAAACTGCATTTTGTATTTACTTGCATTATCTTTGTGTAATAGTAAAATTAGTTTGATGATCTGAATCTTTTAAGTGCGACAAATATGCAAAAAAAAAACAAAAACAGGAAAGGGGCAAAAACCTTTTTTACGGCACTGTATGTTTTATCTGTTGTCCAATAATAAGCTTCCTCTACTGAACTGAATCCCTGTGTGCTCCAAAATCACCATGACAACCAATCAAGAGTTCTAGAATCCTCAACTGAAGATTCCGTAACTCAGATTGAATAGTTCACCTAAAAAATGAACTTTAGCTGTAAATGTCCTCACATTCAGCCCAACTAAGATGTAAATGGGTTTGTTTTTTCATGGGAACAGATTTGGAGAAATGTAGCATTACATCACTTGCTCACCAATGGATGCTCTGCAGTGAATGGGTGCCGTCAGAATGAGAGTCTAAACAGCTGATAAAAACATCACAATGATCCACAAGTAATCCACACCACTCCAGTCCATCAGTTAATGTCTTGTGAGGCCAAAAACTGTGTGTTTGTAAGAAACAAATCCATCATTACAGCATTTTAAATTCCAACTGTTACTTCCAGCCAAAATATGACTCCATAATACTGCTTTCTGCAGTAAAAAAAGTCATCTCATCAAATCACAAAGCTTGGACTGGAGTGGTGTGGATTACTTGTGGATTATTGTGATGTTTTTATCAGCTGTTTATTATTGTGATATTTTTATCACAAAGGCACCCATTCACTGCAGAGCATCCATGAAAAAATGTAATGCTACAAAATCTGTTCCATTTTTACATCTTATATGGGCTGAATGTGAGTACTTTTTTTTTTTTTAGCTAATCTTCATTTTGAGGTGATCTATGCCTTTAACTGATTCTAAAATCCTGCACGGCGTCCCAATTTGCACATTATCCACCATAAATAGTGTTAGGTCTCACTCATGAAACACATTTTTGTGTGAATTATCTCATGACACTTTATTTACACAAACATTAATCGTGCTTGTGTTTCATGAACAAGGCCTTCACAATAATATGCCAAAGGCATATTTTTTTTTCCGTGGAATTGCATCCATGCATGGTTTTTTTTTCAGCTAATGTTGTCCCCCATCAGTGTAAAGTTCATGATGGTTTTCTTTTGACTTTTTCAGGTAAAGAAAAGTATCGAGGAATGCAAGGCAGAAGTTGCCAGAGCAGTTTTTAAGTGTACTGTATAGGATATTAACAGAAGTTATTTGAAGTACTCTGTACTTTGTACTTTCAGTGTGTAGTGTAGGTGTCTGAATTGGGACGCAGCCTTGGAGTTCAGTTTATATAGCTGTTATCCTCAATGCATGAAGGACTGTAAGCTACGGTTTGGAGCAGAAAGCCTTATGGGTGTCTGTTTTTTGTGATTTTTGACTCATAGAACAATAAGACCAAACAAAAAAAGACTTTCTCACTTCTAGGTCAATGCTCTGTGTTTTATCATTGACTGTGTTAATATATTCATATAATATATTCAGATCTGTATGTGTTACAATAAAATAAAGATTCCCACACGTAATCTGCACCCACAGGTTTCCTTAGAATTCACGCATTATTTGTTTACAAAATTCTAAAAGTTCAAGTCTCAAAATTAGATTTTTGTTTCTTTTAGGCTGTCCATTAGCACATCCATATGCTACTGCACTACTAAATTTTCACAACACAAACTTTTAGCAAATATATATATGCATTTAAATGCTCCAGTCTTTATCTTCTGGGAAAATGGATCAAAAATAATGATGACATCATCCTGCACTCACGGAGTGTATCCAATCAAGTGCTCTCAAGAACGACAATGTCCCTCCCACTTATTCAGCTGTGACAGTCCCTGGCTATTTAAAAAATAGTTATTCACTAAACTAATTATGCTATCTGCTTCCAATAAAAGCTAAATATTTGCCATGTTTACATCCATTCTGCAAAATATACCCACAATTAGTGGGAAGTGTGAAAAAAAAAGTTTTCATATTTCGTTTGGTTTTGTATGCATACATTATTCTTGTTCTTATTTTGATGTTAACGAAAAATCATGTATGGTCATAATATATTTTTGCTGTCCTTCCGTGTGTTTTTCTTTGAAAGGAAACTAAAGTCTATTACTGAAAGCATGTATGAGAATGTATGTAAATTCAATTAAACAGTTCAGAGTCTTTCTTGACGGTCTTTATCATCATTATAACACCAGCTCGTCTCTCTGCTGTACGGAAACTGTATCTCACTAACACATAAAAATGCACTGAGCAGCAGAATAACATAACCTCCAAGGTTAAACGGTCTTAAAAAGCCTATACGCTGCTCCAGACGTCCATCGTTGCCTATCAGTGTTTTCTCGAACCTCATTGGGCTATTTCATGTGTTGCCGAGCGCTGATTGGCTCCCTCACACAGCGGCACGCTCTGTGCGTCGCGTTCGGTCAGCTCTCACTCATTGGGTGAATGGTCCAATGCGCACGCTACGCCCGCCTCCAGCTGCCATCTGATTGGTCCTCGCAACAGCCACTCATTAAGCACGCCTATAGGAGGCCGCTTTCAGACCCCCAGGCCTTTAGTCCCCCCTCCCATGCGTTTGTCTCGCTCGTCTTCCCGCGTCTGCGCACCTCCGCCAGGCCTAGAGCTCCTCGCCGTCTCCCGTATTCTTCACCCTCCGCACGGACAGCATGTCTGAGTACAGCGCGGTGCCGCCGCCCGGTCCCGGAGCCGCTGGATTCCAGAAAGACGCGTTCGCCGACGCGGTGCAGCGCGCGCGGCAGGTAAGAGATCCGCACTGCGGGCCTCGTTTGTGGGTCAGCGCGAGGGCCGCGGCACATGAGCCGGCGCGCGCCACAATCATCCGTTAGCACGAGCCGCGAGCGCGTATGGTTTTGAACAATAGCAAGATGTGGTTACTAGTTACCGTCACAAACGAATGCGGTGCTGTGGTAACTTACAAAAATGGCCGCACAGAAGAGGTATTTAGCGCGCTGTGTAGTGATTATATTCAAGTATCACAATACTTCCACTGTAGTCCGGGGGTAACATGGTGCTACCGCTGTAAGTGTCCGGAAAAACATCGTTATTACCGTGGTGTTTTCCCTTTCTGTAAAAGAACCACGGTACTAAAATGTGTTTTAACGTGTGTAATGCTAGTACCATGGTTTTATTGGGGTATACATCCTGTAAAACATGCTAGCATCGTGGTATCATGGTAAAAGCAGTGCTGTATACTTAACTATATACTAACTATATATATATATATATATATATATATATATATATATATATATATATATATATAATAAAAAACATTTTGTGGCGATTACTAGGGTAAATACAGCAGTGGTTTTAGATGATATATGTACAATGGTACTTTTCATATGCCGTTGTACTTAGTTTTGGACATTTCTTTACCATGTTTTTACATTGTTTTCTAAGGCATTTCAGAGAATACTATAGAAAGAAAGTCAAAAAAAAAAAAAGCTAAAACAAAGCAGAATTGAGCCCTGTGTAACACTGATGGTGATAATAAAAGGAAATATTTCTCAATCAGCGTATTAGAATATTTCCTGAAGGATCATGTGACACTGAAAACTGTCATGAAACTGAAAATTCAGCTTTGATCACAGGAATAAATTAAATTTACCAATATAGTTACATAGAAAAGCGTTATGTTAAATTGTAATAAAATATCAAATTTTTTACTGTGTTTTTGATCAAATAATTCCACCTTGGTGAGTCAAGTGACTTCTTTCGAAGGTCTGGAACAAAAAAATCTTGCTGAACCTAAACTTTTGAACAGTTCTATCTATCTTAAATGCATAATTTTACAAGAAAATGTATAATGTGACTAGCAATTAATATTAACTTCATGCTGATTTTGCTGTATAAATGTGGTGTTTTTGTGTTTTCCAGATCGCAGCCAAGATCGGCGGAGACGTCACAGGTCCCCCCATGAGCAATAACGGCGGAGCGGAGAGCTATGCCTTCGCGACACAGAAGCGATCGCTGGAGGACGGAGGTACTGCGGCTGAGAGGCGCGCTCTGGATCTGTCCCTCTGTCTCTCCTGAGATTGTTTTTGAGCTGTTCTTGTGTTTTCTCCTCAGATCAGCCTGAGAGTAAGAAGATGGCTTCTGACAGAGACAACACTTCAGCGCTGTGTATGTCTGTCTTCACTTTATTTTGCTCGTGTAAACACACAGACTCGCTTTTAGCAACTCGAAGCAAATGTCTGTGTATTTTTAGCGCAGTGATTTTATCCCTTTCTCATCCACAGCTATCGGAGCCCAGCTGGCTGCCCTTTCCCAGCAGAGGTAAGACGGCCCTCGTGTCGTTAGGACAGATCTCGGATCTGAGCGCTTGGGAAGGCAGGAATAACTACACAGGCCTGTATAATTAGGCTGGGTTCGGTTTCCATCAGACATGTTAAGCCAAATACAGGGGTCTTGAGGTGCTCTTGTAAAAGTTGGACTAATTTAATGTGGTGTCTTCAAAATGTATCAATATTTTCATGTATATAATTTTTTTTGCATGAATTCATGGCAGCTTTTCTGAAAAGGCTTTCGGCCACAAGTTACTAAGAACTTGAATGTATTTGTCTGCTGGTACTTTTCCTGACTGTTGTGTGTTTTTGTCTTTCTGTAGCGTACGTCCCTCGTCTCTCACAGAAGAGTACAGAGTCCCTGACGGCATGGTTGGGCTCAGTAAGTTCACATTACCCAGCATACACTGGCCCGTACTCAAGCTTTCCTGAGTGTATCTCAAGTTGGGTCATATTTTTTTTTTGCAAAAACCAAAAGGAAGAAAAAATGCATGCTTATTTTATTTACTGTATGTTTTTAATTACCTGATTTCATTATTAATCATAGCGTGTTAATTTGCATATAAATTGTATATTATTTAATAAATAAAAAATAATTCTAAAATATAAAAGTAATAAAGTTGTACAATTTAAAAACTATTAAATGTGTTCAGTGGTTTTACATTGTAAATTATAATGATAATGTGCAAAATTAAACTTATTTAATTAGACTACACATTGTATTTATATAATTTTTTTTAAATAGTATACAGAATATATAAATATAATTTAATAATATATGTGTGTATATATATATGTATGTATATGTATGTATATATGTGTGTGTATATATATAATGTGTGTGTGTATTATATGTATATATGCCCCATACTTTTGAATATAAACATATATTTAGATAAAGATTAATATATATATATATAATATAATTCTTTCTTGCCCCATACTTTTGAATGGTAGCTGTTATTTAGATAAAGATTAGACCATACAGAATGTACAATAGTTGTAATGTCTGACTGAATACGTGCATCTAAATCAGGGGTGCCCAACCCTGCTCCTGGCGATCGACTGTCCTGCAAAGTTCAGCTCCAACCCTAATCAAACACACCTGAAGCAACTAATTAAGGTCTTCAGGCTCACTTAAAAAGATTCACTAAAAATGTAATAAAATAAATAAATAAACACAATAAATAATAACGTGAAGCCACAACAATGGCTGGAAACCCCTCATATAAACAAACCTTCCTCTCAAACTGTAAGATGTTACCTTTGGCAGCCCTACTATTTCTACAATATTTTTTTATTTTCACACAAAGTTTAGGGGGTTGAAATGTGGATCTGAACATGTTCTTTGAGATTCACTCTTCTGCTGGAGGTTGACATGCTACAATCTGTTTATTATGATTCTACACCCAGTGAATAATGTTTTGTCTGTTTGTAGTCATTGGTCGGGGAGGAGAGCAGATCAGTAAGATCCAGCAAGAGTCTGGCTGTAAAGTTCAGATTGCTCCAGGTGAGTCAAACTCTGGTTCAGATGCGTCAGGTGGGCTCTTCTCTCCTCTGTTTTTGGCGTGTTTGGAAGTATGAGGCGTGATGGAACATGTTGGTTTTGTGTGTTCAGACAGCGGCGGTCTTCCAGACAGGAGTGTGTCTCTCACCGGCGGCCCTGAAGCCATCCAGTATGTTTGTGCTTCCTCACATGTTTGACTGCACTGCAGATCTGTTTGATGTTGTTTTGACCTCTTGACCTGTCCATGCAGGAAGGCCAAAATGCTGCTGGATGACATCGTCTCTCGGGGGCGGGGCACTCCGCCCTCCTTCCACGAGTCGACCAATGGGAGCGGCCACATGCAGGAAATGATCATTCCAGCAGGGAAAGCGGGTCTCATCATCGGCAAAGGAGGAGAGACCATTAAACAGCTGCAGGTAGAGCTTGTGCCCGTCTGTGAGTGCAGAGAGGCTTTTATCTAGAGGATTGTGGGTAGTTGGAGGGAAGTAGGGCTTTGTCACTTAAATTAAAACAAATAATCTCTCAAATACTCAAAAAATGCATACATATTGTAATATGTTACACAAGATTTCTGTTCCAAGTAAATGCTGTTCTTTTGAACTGTGTATTTAAAGAAAAAAGTATCAGTTTTCAGAAATATTCAGCAGCACAACTGTTTTCGACACTTGATGATAATCAGAAATGTTTGTTGAGCAACAAATCCGTATATTAGTGATTTCTGAAGGATCTTGTGACACTGAAGACTGGAGTAATGCTGAAAATTCAGCTGCGCATCACAGAAATAGATGACATTTTATTGTGTATAAAAAAAAATTTAAATTGTCGTAATAGTTCACAGTGTTACCAAAATAGATTTGATTATAGATTAAAATATATAAGAATAGTATACATTTTGAATGTTAACAGGCAGTTTTTAGTCCTCTTCTCTACATGTTAACATGTTTGTGTTTCAGGAGCGCGCTGGTGTGAAGATGATTTTGATTCAGGACGCTTCTCAGGGGCCAAACATGGACAAACCTTTGCGCATCATTGGAGATCCTTACAAAGTCCAGGTGTGACTCATTTCTTCTCTTCTCTCACCTGTTACTGTTCCTTGTTTTGTTAGTTCTTCTCTCTTATGAGCTGTTGTACCTCTTACAAGCTGGTTAAGATTTTGGGTGCGTGTGTCACTTCTCTCTGTAGCAAGCGCGTGAGATGGTGCAGGAGATTCTGCGAGAGCGGGATCATCCTGGCTTCGACAGAAATGAGTACGGCTCTCAGATAGGAGGAGGAGGAGGAGGAGGAGGAATGGAGGTGCGGCGTTGATTTGATCATTTAAATTGCAGCTTTTTTTTCCCATTTGAAATGTGTGATTGTCTCATTCTGATTGGACAGGTGCCTGTTCCGCGTCACTCTGTGGGCGTCGTGATTGGCCGAAGCGGAGAGATGATCAAGAAGATTCAGAACGATGCTGGTGTGAGGATACAGTTTAAACCAGGTGTGTTTAGACTTTCAGGTTCTGATTAAACTCAATGTTTTATGATATTACAGTGCATGACACATTTTTCTTCTCTCTGTAGATGATGGTAGCGGTCCAGATAAGATCGCTCACATAGTGGGTCCTCCGGACCGCTGCGAACATGCCGCCAGTATCATCAACGACCTTCTGCAGAGCATCAGAGTACGAGAGGAAGGAGGAGGAGGGGTGAGTGATGCTCAGACTCATCTGAAGATCTCCTATATGCTTGCAGTCTGCACTCTATGAAATCAGTATTTCTTTCATAAATTCAGTTTAATTTTTATTTCTAAATTCCTTTTTTTTTTTTTTTTTTTTTTTTTTTTTTTTTTTTAGTTTCAAGGGTGCAATTTAAATATAGTAATTAAAAGCATGAAACTTTCAGTTTATTAGGAGTGTATGTATTTATTTTCTTAATTACATTTTTAGGACCAAATAAAAGTTTTAATTTTGTCTACCATTTAAAATTTTCTGGATTTTGTTTTAATGTTTAATCTTAATAGCAAAAAGCATGTTTAATCAATTGGAGTCTAAAACTCTCAAATTAATTCATAGAACATTGTATTTTAAGAGTAATTAAATTATTCAAAGTGATGCACAACAGAGGTTTACAGATAAAATTATTACTTTTATTATTATTACCTTTGCATTTCTGTATATTACATGATAGTTTTTCTCAGTTGAACTGATGAAATGCTAGTGACGTGAGTGTTTCACAGCTAGTTCTGTTTTTATGACTGGACTCCATCTGTGTTTGGTTGCTCTGGTTGATCTCTGTTCTGTCCGTCAGGGTCCTCCGGGCACAGGCATGCCTCCAGGTGGGCGAGGCAGGGGGCGTGGTCCGGGTAACTGGGGCCCTCCTGGCAGTGAGATGACCTTTTCAATCCCTGCCCACAAATGCGGCCTGGTGATCGGCCGAGGCGGCGAGAACGTGAAGGCCATCAATCAGGAGACAGGTGCCTTTGTGGAGATCTCGCGCCAGCCACCACCCAACGGGGACCCTAACTTCAAGCTGTTTATCATCCGGGGATCTCCTCAGCAGATCGACCACGCCAAACAGCTGATCGAGGACAAGATCGAGGTACTGTAAACACCGCTTTAAAGGGGCTGTTTACACCTGGTCACTTCATGTGTTTTATCTAATCGGATGGCTGTCCGATCGTGAAAAGACCAGGTGTAAATGCCCTCTGAAACTCATTTAAATCCGATCTCTCAAACCACTTCAGGAGGTGTTCTGGGCTGCATTCCAGGCAGGCAGTCGACCTCTGCATTATGAAGGGCCTCTTTAACTGTACCACATATAATTAATAGCTGCAACACAATCATTGCTGTTAATAGTGTTCACCATCTGTTTGATTACATTACATTAACTGCTTGATTTTTACTGTGCATTTCTGCCATATGGACATGACCTTGAGATAGTCACCACTGATAAGCTATTACTAAATATAATGTCAAAACTTTAATTTTCTATAAAGCTACTTTTCACAATGCAAATTGAAGCTCTGTTTCAGGGATTATGTCTCTTCATATCAGGCAACCCAGTTGTGTTCCCCTCTGCCCAGATTAAAGTTGTAGCCTATATATTATACTTTATTCATTGTTTTGTTTTTTTAAGCCACTTTGCACTTTTAGAGAACTTGCACTTCTTTTAAGCGCTGTTCTTGTATTCAGATTAAGCGCGGTCCACTGCTGTGCACATGCCGTGATATCGATACTTAGAGATTTGACGATACAAGTACCAATGCAGCAGTCTGTGACGATACATTGTTGAACACAGCCTTAGTGTTTGCTGGCTTTAACTGGTCTGCTTCTCCTCGTAGGGTCCCCTGTGCCCTGTTGGACCTGGACCGGGTGGACCGGGCCCCGCTGGACCCATGGGCCCCTACAACCCGAACCCATACCAGCCTGGACCCCCTGGTGGACCGCCACAGTCAGTAGTGCTTTAATGGGAAATCAGCTTCAGGGCAAGGGTTGATGTTTGGCTTTCCAGGTTTTGTTTGCACATGCTCACAGTGGTTGTCTCTGTGTCTCCAGCGGTGGTCCTCCTGGCGGTCAGTATCCTCAGGGCTGGGGAAACACGTACCAGCAGTGGCAGCCACACGATCCCAGTGAGTCGTTTTGTACTGATGCTTTCAGTGTTTGTTAAAGTCTTGATAGTATTCTAGCACGTAATGAAACTAATCGAGTACCTTATGCTACCACAGTCACATGTCTGTTCAAGTTCTCATGCTTAAGTCACATTGCATCTTGAAGTAATGTATTTTTTTTTTTTTTTTACTTTAAATTATAGTAATTGATTCCAATTTGTAAAATATGCTAAATACAGTTTGATAAGTACTACTATTATACAAGTAAACATTGCTATTAAAAAAAAAAGTGTCTTCTGCTCACCAAGCAGGGCTCCAGACAAAAAAAAATGCGTAAGGAGCCATTGGCCTTGAAAAAACTTAGGTGGCAAATTATTTTTTTTTAGGTTTCACAGAATAAACAAGCTTTGTTTTTTTTTTTAACATTTCAATGATACTGTCATATTGGTCTCATCTTTTGTTGACTTTATCAGCATTTTAATCCATCTTGTAGATGACCTGAGAACTAAGGTTCACTTAACGTGGAGCAAAACATCTTTTCTAACTTAATCAGTTTTGTGACTTTATATTTTATTACACAGAATCTGTACCAATGTCATGGACCATAAGCATCACTTGCCCATTGAGTGTACACTTAAGTAATGTGCGATTTTAATAAATTTAAGTTAGTCCAACCTAAAATAAAAAGTGAACTCAACACATTTTCAAACTGTTAATTGCCAGTGTAACTCAGTTTTCCTAAAAATTTAGCAAAGTCAACTGATCACTTACAGTGTAGTTTTGGCTCCTCCTCAATGCATCCAATAGAAATGATGTCATGTCTTTCACACCAGTCGGTTTTTCTTCATTAGTAACATGCAGTTTTATAGGATGTTGAATTTTATCATTAGCTTGCATTCTTGCGTTTCTTATATTGACAACCGGTTTAAGTAAATCTAATATGCAATAGCGCCTAAATATAGCAAAATGCTCTTCTTTATGGTAATCTTTCTAGCTGACAGATGAGCTTATGGACATCGAATGGTTATTCTGAGGTAAATATTACGTGGCAATGTTTCACAAAGGTTTTACTGGATGGCAAGTGTGCTACAAATAGGCTAATATGAAGTTAATGGATTAACTGAACATAGCATTAAATAACAAAAAATTGAAAACTTCCACGCTTTTTTGGAAACCGTGATTTACTTAAAATGGAAATCTTTTGTAAAATAAAACATAACTATTTCAGCCAGTTGCCAAAGCAATGTTGCCATTTTTATTTAACTTGAAGTACTACAATATCTAAAGAAACTAAAACCAATAAATAGAAACTGCTGAAAACTATATAAACTAAAAAAGATGACAGGCACTACAAAATCAATGAAACTTTAACTGAACTTGGTGAATACTGAAAAAAAATCCAGTTAAAAAAGTATAATTGTATATCAGTGATACTAAAATAACTGTCACTTAATGTTATTCACACAGATTGTCATCTTACTAAGTATTAATTTCTCAAAAAGAGGGAAAAAACACTAACTGTCCCCAAGCTTTTGAACTTCAAAAAAAGGGTGTATGGATCCTTTTAAATTGGCATTAATTTGATCTTGTTTGTCCTGAGGCTCTGCTCGTGTCTGTAAGTTGGCGAGTAGCTGAAGTATAAAGGGGATGTCTGTCTGTTTCTCTCAGGTAAAGCAGCAGTGGATCATAACGCTGCGTGGGCGGCTTATTACGCACAGTACTACCAGCAGCCTGGAGGGGGCGCCATGCCCGGACAGACGCCTGCGGCCCAACCGGCCGCTCCCGCTCCTGCTGACCAGAGCCAAGCTGCTCCCGGAGCCGCCCAGCCCGACTACACCAAGGCCTGGGAGGAGTACTACAAAAAGATGGGTATGAGCGCTCATTCCTCATTGCATTTAAGTGTTCCTCTGGCTCAGTGGTAGAGCATTGTGTTAGCAGTGCAAAAGGTTGTGGGTTTGATTCCCAGGGAACACGTGTTAGGTAAAAATTTTAGCCTGAATGCACTGTAAGTCGCTTTGGATAAAAGCGTCTGCTAAATGCATAAATGTAAATGTGTTTGACGTAGTAAGAGAAATGGATGTGAATGAATCTGCTGGCAGATCAGGGTTTTGATGCAGAGACTCTATCAGCTGCTGCAGGAGGAGGAGGCGCTGCTCCCGCCGCAGGAGGAGCTCAGGCCACGGGAGCCGCAGCGGCTGGACAGACGGACTACAGCGCCGCATGGGCCGAATACTACAGACAGCAGGCTGCTTATTACGGACAGACGGGACAGGCCGCGGGTCAGCCGGGCGCCACACCACAGGGCCAACAGGTACACACGCACACTAATCACAGGTTTATACGTGTCTGAACAGACACTGATGGCATGTAGATTGAAGATTAGATGTAAGAAGTAGAGTAATTATACAAAGTAATAATTTAACTAGTTTAAGATTGTTTGATGTTCTACCTGACAAATATTTGTTTTTGATGCTGAAGGTGAAATTGGAGCCATTAAGTCACACTATTAAAGGGGGTCATGACATGGATTTTTTTTTTTTTTTTTTTAGGCCTATATGTTCCTTGATTTACTTGTTAATTAAGTTTTTTACACAAAAAAAGCAAATATGTGGAAAAAGTGATTTTCAGCCCTCATTTTGAACCGCTCTCTACAATGACCTGTTTTTAAGGGGCGTGTCCTTAAAGACTTGTCAGTAATCAGCCACTGTTGTGATTTGTTAACGTCATTGCATAGGAAACAGTATCAACGCCCTCTCGCTCTTGCAGTGTTTATGCAAACAACACTTTTCCCCTTGGAGCCAAAACAAGCCAGTTTTGGAGCTTGATTAAATGCTTTGTTTATAATGAGGAAGTTTTAAGCTATGAAACTAGCAGGATGTTTTAATGGCACCAAGACCTCTTATATCCCAAAAGATTAAGGCAAATTTGATTTCTCATGTCATCATCCCTTTAAAGTTTGTTTGCCAACTTAAAACTCAATATGAAACATTCTATTAATGTTTATAGAAATTAAATGTTGTGAATTATTTCATTTAATTATGCATATATTCACACACCATTCAATAGAATGTTAAAGGTGCTGTATGCAAGTTTTTGACTTTACTAAAACATAAAAATACCATAATGTTACCCTCTCCAATATTTTGAATTTGGACTGCTATACCTAGTTCAACCACTCGGTGTCAATCCTACATACAGCACCTTTAATAATTCTAATTATCAACAAGAAGCATACAGAAGTTCAGTGGCTATAGTTTTGTTTCTACATGCAGTGATGACTGATTTCTCGTCTCTCCTCAGGCGCAGTGAAGTGACTGATGAGCTCTGGTCCGTCCTGCTCCTTCCCTCCATCCTCTCACTCTTCTCTGACAAAAGGACTTCTCTTCCCGTTTCATTTTTTTCTTTCTCGTGTCCAGCTGAAAAGCTCTGTGACTCTTTCTCCTCTGAAACCGGATTTCTGTCTTTATGAAACGTTCTTGTTTCTCCTCCTGGTTTTTGCTGGATCCACAAGCGCTGATGGACTAAACTCAAACTCTGCCTTCCCTTCACACACGCTTCATCCCTCACATCAGTGTGACTCATGTCCTGGAGACACAAGGGAAAGCTTCTTCTAACTTTCTCACATGAGCGTGCACTTCCTGTATTTGCATTAAAAAAAAAAAATCTTTTTGAGGAAACAGGTCCATTTAGAGGAAATCTTCAGGTGTTAATAACTACTGTGTTTCAAACTCAATGAGTAACCATGTCTTTTTTTTTTTTTTTTTAATGCTATTTTGCTTTTAGTCCTTTTAAGTTGATTTTGAGCTGGAACATTCCCATTGATTAACGTGTTCTTTCTTTCTATTCATTTAGTGAGTATTTTTTTTTAATGTGATTAATTTTTCTCCTGTGATTATCAAATGGGGTTTCAGTCTCTGAGAGTGTGTCTCGTGTGTGCGCGAGTATGTTCTGATACTGAAACTCAAGCCGTGTTGCTCCTCACTCTGTGAAAAGAGGGTTTCTTTTTTCCCCCCTTCCCTTCCCAAGTTAGTGGAAGTCATGATGTTATAAATATATAAATTGTATGCTTTTTTTTTACTGCTTGTTTTTAAAAACTACAAAATAAACATTACAAAATCCTCATCTGATCACATGACCAGTGTTCAGTCTGAAAGTGTTTTTGAAAGGCAAAAACGTTGAAGTTTACGATGTGAAACCAGTTTTAAAATTGTGAAAAATTCTAGGATTGCACATACTGCTAAACACTTGCATTACCAATCCATTAATGCTATTTTAGAGAAAGATTAACATTTTTATTGAGAGCAGAGCTGGGAATTCAAGTGCAACCACATCTAAGAACAACAGACACATGAAAAAGTGCATCAATCAATTTAGTAGCTGAACAATCTTTTAGAGCTAAACAAAACAGCATAGTATTTACAGTAATAATGAGAACATGTACAAAAAAAAAAAAGTTCCTTTAGAATGTGCTGATGGTTTGCAAATACTTGAGTGGTATTAAAATGTTAACAACTGACTTTAGTCTAATCATATTCTTATATTTAAAAAAAGCGTATTTTTACAACCATATCGCAATTAGGATTTAGAAAATAGTCACTGTAATTAAGTTTTCATTAAAATCTGCAATTTATGGCAGTACAAGTTCTACTATGATCCTTGACCTACCTACTTTTTTAAAAAACCTACTCTTTAAAACAAATTAGTTGCATGAAAGACATCATCAGCTTTTGGTGTCGACTTTTCGGCAAAAAAAAAAAAAATCACACTGACGTTATGTAAATAGTTTTAGTCACCAAAAAGAAAAACATTCTTACACAAAAATACATTAAAACGGCCTTTCCAAAACTAAAAACAATCACAGATTTACAGGCAAAGGTTCACACTTCAAAACAAATCTCAAGAGGAAAGATTAGAAACCGTCCCTGTTGAAGTGTGTGGCTTCGAGAACCGGTGTCCCTGTTCTTCTGGCTTTGGTTCAGACCGTCCTGCTGAAGGTCCCACTGCTTCAGACCCCAAACCCAGAGATAAACCACTTCAGAACTGAACTGATGATCAAATCAAAACACCTCATAGTTTACAAAAACACAAACCTGTCTTCATCTGTCCTCCCTGGCATCTTCACGCTGCTTAACATCCAAATGCTTTTGTTCTGACGAGAAAACGGATCAAATAAATCCCTGTTTTCACCAGTCCAGCAATAGAAGAACCTGAGAACAACATGTCACCTCTGGCCTGCCGTAGTTTGTTCCTCTCGGCCTCTCGCTCTTCTCTGGTCTGGTTACTCGTCACACCCAGAGCCCCGATCACCAGGCGGCGTGCCAGAGCCGCGCTCGTCTGAGGACGCTCTTTAGCCGGCAGCAGATAATCTACACAGAGACAGTCAGGTTTGATTTCCAATGAGTCTGGATTTATGAATTAATTTGTGATGGATGCACACAACAGGCTGAGTGAACAAGAGAGAGCAGGAGTACCGGAGCAGCTGCGTGCTTTGGCTTTAGTGGCGTTTGATGATTCGGAGAGAGGCCTGACCTTCATCATGGGGTTCTTCATCCTCAGAGCATCTTGAGCTACACAAACACATGTATATACAAGAAAAGGACAAGGTTTCTCAATTTTGGGGGCTTATCGTTTACATTTAGCAGATGCTTTTATCCAAAGCGACTTACAAATACATCAATATTATATTATTATGATTCCAGAGATCTCATAGGCATCATAAAGCCATTCACAGCTTCTGGAAAACACACTGACCTGCGATGGGACTGGAGAACAAACCGAGGGCATGTGTGTCGTCAATCCAGTTGATGTCAAACCCCTTCTGCCTAAAAAAAAACACACATATGATCAACAACAACAGCAGTTTCTGTAGACCGGGCTTCCAAACCTTGATTCATGACCGGAGCTTGACGCACTGGAACGAGCTGAAGGCTCTGATCAAGTCCTCCGTCTTGAACTCAGACGGGAAGTCGTATATCTCCACGATGTGTGACAGCTCATCGTCCCGAAGCTCCACCTCCTCGTCCGGCGTCCAATTATAGTAGTCGAAGCGCGGCTCCTGTATAGACGGCTTCTTGCGGCCTTCCTTAAGAGACATCTGAAACAGGAAGAAGAAGAATCAAACCCGAGCACAAACCCCGGCTAAAGCATCTCAGTTCATTATGTCATCTTTAAAGGGACAGTTCACACAAAAATGAAAACTCTGTCATTAATTACTCACCCTCACATCGTTCCAAACCCGCAAGACCTTCGTTCATCTTCAGAACACAAATTAAGATATTTTTGATGAAATCCGAGAGCTCTCTGACCCTCCATAGACAGCAACACAACTGACACATTCAAGGCCCAGAAAGGGAGTAAGGACACTGAATGTGGGCCTGACACATCTGGGCCTTGAATGTGTCAGTTGTGTTGCTGTCTATGGAGGGTCAGAGAGCTCTCGGATTTCATCAAAAATATCTTAATTTGTGTTCTGAAGATGAACGACACGACATGAGGGTGAGTCATTAATGACAGAGTTTTAATTTTTGGGTGAACTGTCCCTTTAAAGATACAAGTCACTCAAAAATCACGATCGAATCATCTTTGTAACTCTTGCCTCCTTCATTAAATGTGGGTCAAGACGGTCACCATCATCATTAAAGAAAGAATCCCAGTTCTCCCCTTCATCCTCCTCCTCCTCCCCGTCATGTTCTAGTGCACCACCCGTGTCCTCTGGTGTGTTTATAGTTCTGGATACACTGTCTGTATCATCTCTAGACTCCTCCTCTTTTTCTGTGTGCATGTTTAGGTTTTCTTTATCTCCCTCCTCCCGCCCCGCTTCATCCGGTTTTATCTCTCCGTCTGGGGTCTCTGTCGCTTTGGCTTTATCCTTCTTGTTCTTGCGGGCCTTGTCGGTGTACCGGGGCCTGGGTCTGGATTTCTTGTCACCCCCTGCCTGAGGCTTCTCCATCGTCTCGGCCTGGCGTTTCTTGGGCACGTAGATTTCCATGGCGGGTTTTTTCTTCCGGGGCGGAGCAGTTGTTTTGGACCCCTCTCCAGGCTGAGCTGCTTCAGTCTCCATAGGGATCTGTGTAAGAAAGTGTGTCAATGAGTGTGAGGAGGACAAAAGCTGTTTTTAGAGTAGCATATCATCCCACTGGATACATGTTAAATGCCTGCATGTATATAATGTACCTTAACTGGCCAAAACTTGCTCTTTCATTCCCAGCGTATTACACAAACAAAAAATAATATAAGTTGTGATTTTACAACATCCGTTTATGACTCATTATTTAAATGCGTCGTTTTCATTATTTATAACATTTCTAGACGAGCTTGGATGAGCAATGGAAAATCACGGTAACTTACAAGATAACAAATAGCTAATCAAATGACAACAATGTAGCATACTTCTCAAATAGTAAGTGTTCATAACATGAACACAAATCTACTGACCGTGACACCACTGAGAAGTCGAATTATCTTTTCAAAACAGCTAATATGTATTGATAGTAACATCAAAATCTTCCAGATAGTTTGTTGACATTTGTAGAGGAAATTATACGCAGTTTGCTTCTACTTACATCTCTGTATTTTTGCAGTTCGCCGAAACGTTATACCACGACCGGATGTTTGGAGACGCACGGACGCCATGACGTCACGACAGGAAAGTCTATTATGGGAGTTGTAGTTTATTATTACGATTGTAGTTTAGAATCGACCAAATCTGTCCAAAGCGACACATGATACGTTTTATCATTTTATTTATAAACAAAATACAGCTATACGCAATTAAAGTTAACTAATTAAAACAATTTTTAACAAATACAAAACAAATCAGCAAAACGATTCCCGCGTCGTTAACGCCCTCTTTTCACTTGCGGGCTTGTGATTGGTCGGACCTAACGCCCTCTTTTCACTTGCGGGCTTGTGATTGGTCGGACCTACACAGTATTTAAAATACTCGACAGTGATTGGACAGTCGCTTACACAAGCGCTTGTGTAAGGCGGCTGCATTGAAGTTGTGTAAGGAGCAAATATACACCGTAGAAAACACCAATACCACATCATTTTCCAAGCTCTTGAAACAAGCCACGTATTGGAAACTCTGAGAGCGTGAGTATCCGCAGCCCTGTCAGCACGACAGGTGGATTTGACACATTAATATTTACTTGCAAAGCTGTAACAGTTCTCTCTATTGAGGTGATGATGACTTAGAAATGCATGAACAATTCTGTCCTATCATGTCGCTTTGGTTTGCTTAGATCTGCTCTGAATGTCTCTTTCATTTGTTTTCTGTAATGTAAAACAACATTTGTTCTGTTTTGCATCCTTGCCAACATTTTCTTTCTTTCAGTTGAATTTAAATATAATTGCGTGATCTTATTTATGTTTTAATATCCATATGCTGTGTAAGCAAAGTCATAAATGCTTTTCACATTACATTTAATTGCATGATTATGAAGCTAAGGTGTGAATACTGTTTGATTGACAGGTGGAGATGAGGATGTGGTGGGCGTGTCTTCTCGGTTTGGCTCTGTCAGCTCTCTCTCAAGCTCAGCCCATGTTCTCCGTCACCACGGATACAGTTCTGCCTCCTGATGCTCTTCACAACCCCACCCAGCGGAATTATGGGATGGCGGTGACGGATGTAGATGGAGACGGGGATCTGGAGGTGGTGGTGGCTGGGATTATTAAATAAAACAGGCAGATATATGAAATTTATGATTATATGAATGCTACACTATATACACGCACACACACACACACACACACACATTATATATAGGTGCTGGTCATATAATTAGAATATCATCAAAAGTTGATTTATTTCACTAATTCCATTCAAAAAGTGAAAATTGTATATTATATTCATTCATTACACACAGACTGATATATTTCAAATGTTTATTTCTTTGAATTTGATGATTATAAATGACAACTAAGGAAAATCCCAAATTCAGTATTTCAAAAAATTAGAAATATTGTGAAAAGCTTCAAGATTGAAGACACCTGGTGCCACACTTAATCAGCTAATTAACTCAAAACACCTGCAAAGGCCTTTAGTTCTGTAGGCTACACAATCACGGGGAAGACTGCTGACTTGACAGTTGTCCAAAAGACGGCCATTGACACCTTGCACAAGGAGGGCAAGACACAAAAGGTCATTGCAAAAGAGGCTGGCTGTTCACAGAGCTCTATGTCCAAGCACATTAATAGAGAGGTGAAGGGAAGGAAAAGATGTGATAGAAAAAAGTATACAAGCAATAGGGATAGCCACCCTGGAGAGGATTGTGAAACCAAACCCATTCAAAAATGTGGGGGAGATTCACAAAGAGTGGACTGCAGCTGGAGTCAGTGCTTCAAGAACCACTTTGCACAGATGTATGTAAGACATGGGTTTTCAGCTGTCGCATTCCTTGTGTCAAGCCCACTCTTGAACAAACAGACAGCGTCAGAAGCGTCTCGCTTCAAAAAGGACTGGACTGTTTTGAGTGGTCCAAAGATATGTTATTCTGATGAAAGTAAATTTTGCATTTCCTTTGGAAATCAGGGGGTCCTAGAGTCTGGAGGGAGAGAGATGGAGAGGCACACAATCCATGTTTGCTTGAGGTCCAGTGTAAAGTTTCCACAGTCAGTGATGGTTTGCGGTGCCGATGTCATCTGCTGGTGTTGGTCCGCTGTGTTTTTCTGAGGTCCAAGGTCAACGCAGCCGTATACCAGGAAGTTTTAGAGAACTTCATGCTTCCTGCTGCTGACCAACTTTAGGGAGATGCAGATTTCATTTTCCAACAGGACTTGGCACCTGCACACAGTACCAAAGCTACCAGTATCTGGTTTAAGGACCATGGTATCCCTGTTCTTAATTGGCCAGCAAACTCGCCTGACCTTAACCCCATAGAAAATCTATGGTGGTATTGTGAAGAGGAAGATGCGATATGCCAGACCCAAGAATGCAGAAGAGCTGAAGGCCACTATCAGAGCAACCTGGGCTCTGCTAACACAGGCGGAGCATGCCACAGACTGATCGACTCCATGCACGCCGCATTGCTGCAGTAATTTAGGCAAAAGGAGCCCCAACTATGTATTGAGTGCTGTACGGTGCTCATACTTTTCATGTTCATACATTTCAGTGGCCAAGATTTCTAAAAATCCTTTCTTTGTATTGGTCTTAAGTAATATTCAAATTTTCTGATATACTGAATTTGGGATTTACCTTAGTTGTTAGTTATAATCATCAAAATTAAAAGGAAATAAACATTTGAAATATATCAGTCTGTGTGTAATGAATGAATATAATATACAAGTTTCACTTTTTGAATGGAATTAGTGAAATAAATCAACTTTTTGATGATATTCTAATTATATGACCAACAACATATAAAATATAAAAAAATACACACACACACACACACACACACAAACACACATAAAATCTCACACACACACACACACACACACACATACAACATAAACAATGTAAGCCGTGTAACATCTCTTGTTTGACTCGTTTTGTAACATCTCTTGGTTGACTCACTATAAAAATCTATCTAAAGTATGACATTTTTTGGATAAAGTTGGATAAAAATGGCAAATAACAGATTATGAATAAAGATTATGGACAAAGATAATAAATAATAGCAATAGTAAAGTTAAAAAGAGTGAAATTAATACTCTCACTCTCTCTCTCTCTCTCTATATATATATAGAGAGAGAGAGAGAGTGTACATTTGTTATAAAAAGTTTTTGCATTAATAAGTAAACATAATTACTTGAAATGTTTATACATTTATAAATAAAACATTTTGGCCAAATAATTAACGACTGCAAACACTTCAAGTAATGCACTTTACAATATTTGCATTGTAAGTCCGTAGCATTTGCAATCGTTAAATATTTTAGTATATATTTTATGTGTGTGTGTGTGTGTGTGTATATATATATATATATATATATATATATATATATATATATATATATATATATATATATAATATAATTAATATCTTAAAAATTAAAAAATATTTAAATCAATACAAACTAATACAGCCTTGGTAATATCTTAAAGACTTTGTGATATCTTCAAGTCTTCAAGGATTATCTTTATCATTTGATTTCTGCGTAGACATCCATTAATTTACACAAAATGCAAAAAATGCTGAGAATTACAAAACATGCCGTTACTAAAAATCCATTGATGTAGAAAAACAGGCGGTGATGTAGAATCTGTAGGCGGTGCTAAACAGGCAGTGATGTAGAATCAGTGGGCGTGGCTAAACAGGCAGTAATGTAGAATCAGTGGGCGTGGCTAAACAGGCAGTAATGTAGAATCAGTGGGCGTGGCTAAACAGGCAGTGATGTAGAATCTGTGGGCAGTGCTTAACAGGCAGTGATGTAGAATCAGTGGGTGTGGCTAAACAGGCAGTGATGTAGAATCGGTGGACGTGGCTAAACAGGCAGTGATTTTAAAGCAGGCATTGATCTTCTTCTGCCGAGGCGGTGTTTACCCACACTATTACATCACACATAGGAACATTCCACAAGCTGTCATTTGGCAGACTGCCTTCAATATATTATACTAAACTTACAGGTTGTTTTTATAGTACAGTGACCTCTTATATGTCAAAAGATCAAGAGAATTTTGGTTTCTCAGTTCATGACCTTATAAGGATTTTGTTGTTTGCCTGTTGTCAGGTATAATGGCCCAAACCTGGTTCTGAAGTATGACCGTACCCAAAACAAGCTCGTGAACATAGCGGTGGATGACCCCGGTTCTCCTTACTATGCGCTGAGAGACCCGCTGGGAAACGCCATCGGAGTGTCGGCTTGCGATGTGGATGGAGACGGCAGAGAGGAGATCTACTTCCTCAACACTAACAACGCCTTCTCAGGTACGCAGAAAAACACGTCCATGACAAATAGACCCACAAAACTTAATGATTGCTCAAAAAACCAAACTAACTCCTTAAAGGTCGGGCGACTTACGCTGACAAACTGTTCAAGTATCGTAACGGTCGCTTCGAGGATCTGCTTGGCGATGACATCAACGTGCGCAGAGGCGTGGCCAATCGCATGGCGGGTCGCTCCGTGGCTTGTGTCGACAGAAAGGTAATTATCCATCTTTTAATAATTAGTGAGTCAATATTATAATTACTTTTGCATTTTAATGAATTTATTCTGCTGTAGGGAACAGGTCGATACTCGATTTACGTGGCGAACTACGCCAGCGGTAACGTGGGTCCGCACGCGCTCATAGAGATGGATCAAGCTGCCAGTGACGTCGAGAAAGGCGTCATTGCGCTGACTGATGTTGCGCCACAAGTCAACGTAAATAAGTACACAGGTCAGAAAAACCAAAAGTCATGTTTGTTTATATGTGTGATATTTCCAAAGGTTTGGGGTTGGTAAGATTTTTTATTGTTTTGAAAGAAGTCTCTTTATATAGAGACAGAGTGACACGCATCATAATCTGAAAACCACGCCCACCCAGGGAGAGCTCAGCAAACCAACCCCCCCCACATACCTTAAATATAAAAAAAATGCCTCCTTGTCATTTCTGAATTATATAAAAAAAAAACAGAACAATGCCTAAAAGCTGCTATGACCCAAAAAATAGTTAACAAGCTAAAAAAAACAGAACCATAACTACGTATAAATAATCTACCCAAAAAAAAAAACGAGAGTTTAAGGGCACTAAAGTAGAGTGCAACATGCCATATTACTCTGAGAACTACGCCCACAGGAGGAAAATGTAATCGGTGACAGGAAACATTTGTTATTTTTAACCATGTCAGAGGATTATTTCGCCACCCGATGTGAAGCTAAGAGGAGGAGATATATTAAGAAGCTAAATTTTATTGGTCTGCGTCAGTACCTCTTTTCCTTACCTTCCTTTTGTTTGAGAAATGATCCAACTGAATGGCCCAATGTGAAATACCCTGAGAACTATTTGTGACTTAATTGCTCATTTTTGGGGTTGACAGCTTATAAAAACGTAGTTCTGGGTTTTGTTGTATTCTGTTGTATTACACCTTGTCACATAGTAGCTTTTAGACATTGTTCTGTTTTTTGTTACAAGTCAGAAATGACAAGGTGGCAGCTTTCCACAATACAAAGTCAATGGAGAGGGTTGGATTGTTGGATTGCCTAAATGCACTCTGTCTCTGTGCTCAGCAAGGCTGCTTTTATTTGATCAAAAATACAGTAAAAATAGAAATATTGTAAAATATTATTACAATTGAAAATAACTGACTTCTATTACAACATACTGTAAAATGTAATTTATTTCTGTGATCAAAGCTGAATTTTCAGCATCATTACTCCAATCTTCAGTGTCACGTGATCCTTCAGAAATCATTCTAATATGATGATTTGCTGCTCAAGAAACATTTCTGATGGACCCCTTTCACAAGCCTGTGATGATGTATTTAATGTTCATCAGCATCGTAAATCCTCAAAAGTTTACATTTATAAATGTATGTACATTTATAACACTATGATTTGTATAATTTCACTCTTGCATGAAATTACAAAAAAAAATAAAAAAATAAAAATAAAAATAGTTTGGGAGCCAGGGATGAGTTTTGTATGATGCACCCAGAATACACTGCAGCATGAAGCATGTCACCATTGTTGAGATTCATACACTAATTCTTGATGTTTGTATGACAAACAAGTTTATTTTATTTTTTAATCCTTGAAATGATCTGATTAAAATCTGCTGGGTCTGTTGAACTATTGAGTTGCTACAATAAATAATATGCAACTAATACCATAGATTAGACGGGATGAAATTAGATATCAGACTGTTACGTGATGATATTTTAAACATCAGCAAGCAACCAACACCATCTAATCTCTTTCTGTTTTTGCCATAACAAACATAGCTACAGCAGCTAAAGTCGAGAGTCAAATTGCGCAAATAAACTAAACACTGATCGCCATAATGGTGACATCAAACCAAACTATTACTTTCAAACAGACATCAACATCTAAACCTCTGTTAATCTCGATGAGACCCAAGATCTCAATTTGTAAATGTATAACAGAAATAAAGTCAATCTGGTTTATAATAAGTGAAATTGAATCTTCATCAAACAAAGGTTGGGTTTTTACTTTTAACCAAAATTTGATATCTGAGCAAAATTTGAGTCCACATCCGATGTCCAATGGAAAGTTTCCCGCTTAAATCTTAATTAGAATGTTAGAGGATAATGTTCTAATAATGTTATCAATAAACATTTTTAGAATGTTTTTAGAGAATGTTATCCTACCTTTTAACAGAACATTTTGCGAACTTAAAGAAAACTGGCCGCTGAAAACATTCCCAGAACATATATAATGTTCCCTGAACATCCTAAGAACAATAACAATCCTAGCTGGGCTGACACTTGTAATGGAATATTAATGTTATGAAGTGTTAATGTTGTTTTATAAGGTGGCCGTGGTGTAGTTGTCGGTCCAATCCTCAGTGACACATGGTCTGACATTTTTTGTGACAATGAAAATGGACCCAACTTCCTGTTCAAGAACAACGGTGATGGAACTTTCACAGACGTGGCTGCAGAGGCAGGTGAGAAACCTGACATTATATTTACAGTACTGATTTGTAATCCTCCCTCAGACTTATGTTTTATGGTCTGATAACAGGAGTTGAAGACAGATATCAGCACGGGAGAGGTGTGGCGCTGGCCGACTTTAATGGCGACGGAAAAACAGACATTGTTTACGGCAACTGGAACGGTCCACACCGCCTCTACCTACAGGACGTCCAGCAGAGATTCAAGGTAAGAGTCACATCTGTAAATATAGTTAATAAAGCCTAAATATAGGCTACTGTATTATAGGAAATGTTTTTTCTTGACTTATTTTAAAATATATATTGGTATATGGAAGATGGAATCTAAATATATTTTCAATTTTAAAAAATATATTTCATATATATTCACTGTTTAGAAAATATATATAAAAAAAACAAATATATATAAACAAGGGAAAAAAAAATTACACACACACACACACACACACACACCACACACACACATCATATATAATATATATATATATATATATATATATATATATACACACACACACACTGTATGTGTATATATATATATATATATATATATATATATATATATATATACAGGTCCTTCTCAAAAAATTAGCATATGTGAAAAAGTTCATTATTTCCATAATGTAATGATAAAAATTAAACTTTCATGTATTTTAGATTCATTGCACACCAACTGAAATATTTCAGGTCTTTTATTGTTTTAAAACCGATGATTCTGGCATGCAGCTCATGAAAACCCAAAATTCCTATCTCAAAAAATTAGCATATCATGAAAAGGTTCTCTAAACGAGCTATTAACCTAATCATCTGAATCAACTATTAACTCTAAACACCAGCAAAAGATTCCTGAGGCTTTTAAAAACTCCCAGCCTGGTTCATTACTCAAAACTGCAATCATGGGATTAAGACTGCCGACCTGACATCATCAAGTGAGAGGGTAAGACACAGAAAGAAATTTCTGAACGAATAGGCTGTTCCCAGAGTGCTGTATCAAGGCACCTCAGTGGGAAGTCTGTGGGAAGGAAAAAGTGTGGCAAAAAACGCTGCACAACGAGAAGAGGTGACCGGACCCTGAGGAAGATTGTGGAGAAGGACCGATTCCAGACCTTGGGGGACCTGCGTAAGCAGTTGACTGAGTCTGGAGTAGAAACATCCAGAGCCACCGTGCACAGGCGTGTGCTTTTGAACCAGAAACAGCGGCAGAAGCGCCTGACCTGGGCTACAGAGAAGCAGCACACTGGACTGTTGCTCAGTGGTCCAAAGTACTTTTATCGGATGAAAAGCAAATTTTGCATGTCATTCGGAAATCAAGGTGCCAGAGTGGGGAGGAAGACTGGGAGAGAAGGAAATGCCAAAATGCCTGAAGTCCAGTGTCAAGTACCCACAGTGAGTGATGGTCTGGGGTACTGTGCATGTCAGCTGCTGGTGTTGGTCCACTGTGTTTTATCAAGGGCAGGGTCAATGCAGCTAGCTATCAGGAGATTTTGAGCACTTCATGCTTCCATCTGCTGAAAAGCTTTATGGAGATGAAGATTTCGTTTTTCAGCACGAACCTGGCACCTGCTCACAGTGCCAAATCCACTGGTAAATGGTTTACTGACCATGTGATTACTGTGCGCAATTGGCCTGCCAACTCTCCCCTACGACCTGAACCCCATAGAGAATCTTTGGGATATTGTGAAAGAGAAAGTTAAGAGACGCAAGACCCAACACTCTGGATGAGCTTAAGAGCCGCTATCGAAGCATCCTGGGCCTCCATAACACCTCAGCAGTGCCACAGGCTGATTGCCTCCATGCCAGCGCCGCATTGAAGCAGGCATTTCTGCAAAAGGATTCCCGACCAAGTATATTGAGTGCATAACTGAACATAATTATTTGAAGGTTGACTTTTTTTGTATTAAAAACCACTTTTCTTTTATTGGTCGGATAAAATATGCTAATTTTTTGAGATAGGAATTTTGGGTTTTCAAGAGCTGTATGCCAAAATTCATCAGTATTAAAACCAATAAAAGACCTGAAATATTTCAGTTGGTGTGCATGATGAATCTAAAATATATGAAAGTTTAATTTTTATCATTACATTATGGAAAATAATGAACTTTTTCACAATATGCTAATTTTTTGAGAAGGACCTGTATATATATATATATATTTTTTTTATCAATAATAATTAATCAGTGTGTTTTGTTCTATATAAATCTGTATCTGTAATAATGAATCAGTGTGTTTTGTTGTTGTAGGACGTCGCCACGCAGGCCTTCGCCACTCCTTCACCCATTCGCACAGTCATCGCTGCAGACTTTGACAACGATCTTCAGCTTGAAGTCTTCTTTAATAACATCGCTTACCAAGGAAACGCCCCCAACAGAGTCTTCAGGTACAAACAAAACTTATGTCTGATATTCAATAATTTATAAAATATAATAACTTCTTCTATAGATAATTAATGCCCCCCTCCAGCCAGTTTATTTATTTTTATAAAAAAAAAAAACTATTAAAATAAAAAGTCATCATTAATTAATTGTAATACAGTTGAAATAAAATAAAATATAAATATTAGATAAACATAACTTAAAATATAAAATCAAATTTAGAAAGGAAATAATTCCTAAAACTAAAGCTGAATATAAAATATTTAAATATAAATATTAATAATAAAAAACAAAAGCACATAATAAAAATTTCAACTAGAAAAACATAAAAGTAAAATCTATTTACTAATAAATAATAATACAAATAATTCTGAAATAACACTGGCTTTTGTTTGTGTAGGGTGTCGAGGAAGCAGAACTCTGACCCTGAGATCACGGAGCTGGATGTGGGCGACGCCTCTGAGCCTCAGGGGAGGGGCACAGGTGAGATCACATGACCTGAGCCACTTCCTGTGTGAATAAACAACCTAATGTCTTTCTTTAATAACTGACAGCATCATAACATGATGTTCTGGTTGGGTAACAGGAGCCACAGTGACAGACTTTGACGGTGACGGTCTGCTGGATCTGTTGGTTGCTCACGGGGAGAGCGCCTCTCAGCCCATCTCTGTGTTTAAGGTCAACCAGGTATGTCAGAAAGTTTATTTCCAATGTAACAATCCACTACCTCATACATACAAAAATCATTTTAAATGTACTGTATACACTGTCTCCTACATACAAAAATTTTTTTAATGGTCAGCTCTGCATGCTTTCTTCTTCTTTCCGCAGGGCTCCTCTAATAAGTGGCTGCGTGTGGTGCCGCGCACACGTTTCGGTTCGTTCGCTCGTGGAGCAAAGGTGGTGATGTTCACGAAACACAGCGGTGCACACACTCGCATCATTGACGGAGGATCAGGCTATCTGTGTGAGATGGAGCCTGTGGCTCACTTTGGGTTAGGTATACAGATCAGATCATTCAGATCAAATTAATTTCATTTAAATCATTTTATACCTGATTTATGATGTATTAGTGTAGTAAAAGCTGCTTTATTCTACATATACTACCGTTCAAAGTTTGGGGTTAGATTTAATTTGAAAGAAATTAATACTTCTTATTCATCAAGAATGCATTAAATTGATAAAAAATGACATTTATGATGTTACAGTAAATGCACAAATGTTTCTTGAGCTGCATATCAGCATTATTTCTGAAGGATCATGATACATGTGACACTGAAGACTGTAGTAATGATGCTGAAAATTCAGCTTTGCGTTACAGGAATAAATTACATTTTAAGGGATATTCACATAGAAAACAGTTATTTTAAACTGTAATAATATTTCACAATATATTTGTTTACTGTATTTTCTGATCAAATAAAATCTTGTTGATCCCGAGAGACATCTTTTGAAAAAAAACATTTAAAAAAATCTTATAGACCCCAGACTTTTAAATGTAAAATTCTATCTCAGTAACTACTCTAACCATTAGCATATGAGATTAATAGTCTCTTTTCATTGGCTCTTAGGAACCGATGAGGCCACCAGCATTGAAGTCTTTTGGCCAGATGGTCGCTCCATCGCTCGGCCGCTCGAGTCCACTGATATGAACACAGTCATTGAGGTTGCATATCCTAATGAGGGGGAGGAGTCAGCGCTCACATCTGACACACAGGTACGACTGCATGCAAATGAGGAGGAGTCAATGCACACCTTACACAGCCAGGTATGGAGATATGCAGTTTAGGAACAGACATTTAATAACGAAACACAAACATATTATTATCTGATGGTCAATATTATCTGGCTTCAATAAAATAATGTGAATACTGAGGTACGGCTCTGTATTGATTCTCTGCAGTGTGGAGAGGGATTCAAAGTCAGCACAAACGGCCGTTGCATTGGTAAGATTATCTGTGAATTTCATGCTCAGTTCACTATTACTCCAAAGTAAAAATGGTAAAAACATTTCTAAAAGCATTTCTGTAACTCTTTTGGAATTCAAAACAACATACATGATTTAATTTTAAACATGGTTTTAAATGTCACAAATGTCCAAAAAAAATAAAAAAAATAAATGAATAGTAAGTGAATTGTATTTTGCACTTTTGTAATATATATATATATATATATGCAAAATTTCATGACTATTTAATGACAATTCATTTTCACAACAACAAAAAAAATCTAATATGCAGATTAAACTAATGTTGGACTCTGTTTTGCATATTAATGAATATGCATTTTTATTGCTCAGATTGGCTGAGAAAGTTTAAGAGCTCAGATCTCCTGAGTCTCAAAAATTGCAGAGAGAAAATAATTTAAATGTATTGCAAACGTTGATCTAATGTCTTTTGGCAATTATTGCAGTACACACTTAATTAACACATCTGAATAATTATAAAACATTGACAAATGTTTTCTCTCTCTTGCCCCTCAAACAGCGAGAACCTGAGTATTTTCAGCTGGACATTGAGTGTCATCATCTCATTAAATCAGAGCTGTGCTGTCAGATGTCTGATACTGAACCAGTTATTCAACGAACTCAGCCACAGATGCAAAACCTTCAGTCGTTACTGCAAAATCTTTCCTGTAGTGCTATTGAAACTGAACACTTGTACTGTTATTCATCACATTTCTAAGAGTAAAATGATAGTCAGCATTAACTAAATCTGAAAATGTTTACATAAGACACACTTGCTGCTTTTCATTTCCTTTTTTTAAGACCTTGTTTACTCAAAATTGGAATGGTGTGCATTACTAATAAAGCAATCGAGAGGGACCCAGTCTGTGAGTGTGACTCTGTCTCCATTTCCTTCATCCTGTTCAGACGTAAACGAGTGCCGGCGTCTGCCAGCCGTGTGTCCTCACACTAGTCCGGTGTGCACCAACACATACGGACACTATAAGTGCAGCTCAAAGAAGAGGTGTGTTGAGGGCTATAAGCCCAGCAGAGACGGCCGAGCGTGTGTGGGTGAGTGGAGGTGACGTTCAGATTTAAGTTTAGGCAGACAAAATACACTGTGAATGAATGTAGCAGGATGATGCAGTTCTGAGAATGTCTCTTTACTTTCAGTCTATTGGTGAACTACACTGCAAAAAAGTGGTATAGGATTCCCATCAAATACAATTAATCTGAAAATTATATAAAACAAACTCAATAGAACCTATTAATGGACACACCAAAAGTCACACTCAATAAAACACACTCAATAGATTATTTCAAAATTAGAATAACACAAAAAAATATGAACAATAAAAAGAAAAATATATAATTAACATATTAATTAACACAAACATGAGACTATGAAATAGACTAAATAACAAGGAAAGATAAGAATATAGTCTAAATTCAATCAAATCAAAAACAAATAACAAAACGACTCTTCGAACCTCCAAAAGATGTCTTATGATGATTACTAAAATATGTGAAAACAGTGACACCGCAACTAGTAAAGAGGATGTCCAATTACAAAACATTTATGATGATTACTAAAATATGTGAAACTCTTCGATCTTTCAAAAGATGTCTTATTTATGATGATTACTAAAATATGTGAAAAAATATACAAAATAAATGTAGAGGCAAGTATCACATTGAAATTAATAAAGTAAATTTCTAAGTAGAAAATAAATCAATTTAAATAATTTGAAATAAATTTGATAAAAGTACCGAAATTGTAATTTTTAAAACCTACTCCAGAAACCTTTGCTTTAATTAAAACTGTAGAGAGTATTTACAGTAGGCTGCAGTTTATGTACACTGCGGTAATAGGCTTAAAACAATAAGCCTCTGAGCAGAGTGGAAGGAAATATTATTTATATAAACAGGAAGAATTTACCCGTACAGAATCGTAATGCATAAACGGTCTAATATAAGTCCAAACACATTACCTGAAACCCTTTACAAGTTTAGGCATGCCAGTTTCTTTTTTCTTTGCAGATTAGAATCATATCTGATTTTTCCTCTGTTTTTCTCCAACTTATCTTTATCACCACCATCATCCTCTTTCTCTGTTTCTCCAGCTGTGGCCTCCCGGTACGACAGCAGCGTCTCTTCATCTCCTGTCTGTCCTTGTTTTCATCTTCCTGAGCTTCTCCTGGTCTCAGTGCTGGGTGTCTCTGGAGGTCTGGCTCCGTGTCGTTGAGTCTCTGAAGGTTTTCTGTTCTGGTCCGACTCACTGTCTGTCAACACGATGAAGACGGACCTCAGAGAGATCAGATGATGCACATACAGGATGAAGATCTTCAGTCGTACTTTCAGACCTCAAGAGACTGACTGGAAACATTACTGCATGAATATTTGTCTCCACAAAGAGAAGTCACATGAGTTGAAGGGCTGAACTGGATGAACTCAAGGCGCCATGCTGATTGTCTTTCCCCAGACCTTACATGTTGACACTTTACAATATTAAGAAACACTATAAAACAAAAGTAATTAATTAAACCCACGTAAAAATGATCCAAAATCAGTAAATGAGAAAGTATATAACTAATCAGTGTTCAAAACTCCTTATCTGAGCCCCCAAATTTCAACGGTAAGCTTGTAAAAATGTTTTCTTGGTGGTTTTCTAATTCGGGTTTGTGTTTGAAACTGTGTAACATTAACAGGTTGGTTTTTTGCCAACATTTTGATGGGAAATGCTCAGTTTGTGTTTATTGAAACTGTTAACATACACATAAACCATAAAACATTAGATTCTTCACAACAAAAGACATCAACAATAACAACCAACATAAATAAAAACAAATAAATCAAAAACTAAACACAAAAAAACAAAATAATAACATACAAAAAAGGATGGCGCGACAAAGAGCATATACAGGTCCTATCTCAAAAAATTAGCATATTGTGAAAAAGTTCATTAGATTTAAAAATTTCACTTTGTCAATCAGGGTCGCTGATTTTTGGCTCTGAAAAACCCAAATAGTGTACTGGATAAAAATTAAAACTTTCATTCCATATTGTAAAAACCGAAATTCCTAAAAGAAAAGTGTTTTCATCGACCAATAAAGAAAGTGTTTTAATACAAAAAAAGTTATTTTCAGTATGCCACTCAATACTTGGTCGGGAATCTTTTTGCAGAAATGACTGTTCTTCAAGCGGCGTGGCATGGAAATCAGCCTGGGCACTGCTGAGGTGTTTATGGAGGCATGTTCGATAGCGGCTTAAGCTCATCCAGAGTGTAGGGTTGGGTCTTGCGGCTCTCAACTTTCTCTTCACAATATCCCACAGATTTTCCATGGGGGTTCAGGTCAGGAGAGTTGGCACAATTGAGGCACAGTAATACCATTTGGAAACCCATTAACCAGTTTTTTTTGGCACTGTGAGTCAGTGCCATGGTCGTGCTGAAAAACGAATCTTCATCTCCATAAAGTTTCTGGAAGCATGAAGTGCTCCAAAATCTCCTGATAGCTAGCTGCATTGACCCTGCCCTTGATAAAAACACAGTACAAACACCAGCAGCTACATGGCACATCCCATTCACTGACTTGACTTCAGGCATTTTGGCATTTCCTTCTCCCCAGTCTTCCTCCAGCCTCTGGCATGAAATACAATCATGCTTTCATCCGAAAAAAGGTACTTTGGACACACTGAGCAACAGTCCAGTGCTGCTTCCTCTGTACCCAGGTCAGGGCGCTTCTGCCGCATGTAAAAGCACACTGCCTTGTTCAACTAAGTTGAATGTTTCTACTCCAGACATCCACTCTTTTCTGGGTCCACAAGGTCTGGAATCGTATTTTGCCTTCTCCACAAATCTTCCTCGGGTCGAATCCCCTGGCCCACACTTTCCTTTCCGCACAGAACTTCCCACTTGCCTTGATACAGAGGCCCATTCGTCATATTCTTTCGGGTGTCTTACCCTCCAAGTCGGTAATATCTTAAAAAGTCAGTTCGGCAGTCGTATACCCATGATTGCTTTTGAGTAATGAACCAGCAAAAGCCGCAGGAATCTTTTTGCAAGTCCTGTTTTTTGATTCCGAATGCTTAGGTTAATACAGCTCTTTAGAGAACTTTTCATGATATGCTAATTTTTTGAGATAGGATTTGGTTTTCATGAGCTGCCTTGATACAGTATTAACATAAAAGACGGGAAATATTTCGTTGAAAGCATTTCGGGCGTTGTCTTACCCTCGAATGGCTTTGCATATCTCTCGCTGGATTTGCGGTTTTTGGAGAATAAATCCGTAGGCTTGGGAGGTTTTACAAAAGCCGTCAGTCCAAAGAGTGAAAAATTTAATTCGGTTATCATTACATTAAATGCTGGGGAGGATTTTTTGGGGGTTGGGTGCCAGACGTGGTACATGTCATCATTATATCTTAAAAACCGGACATTAACTAAATAAAACTCTGTGCATAAAAATACATTTAAATAAAACATTTAAAAAAAACATAAAACAAAAACACAAAAACATAACCATTTAAATAAAATGTGGATCAAATACAGAAAAGCAGAACTCCTTCATTTGACCATTGTTTATTTATTTTGCTACACAACAGAAAAGAAAACCCATCTCATCTTACACTACATCCTTGAACAAACAATAAACACAAGCCAAAGGTTCTCAGTACGAAATGGAAGCTCATGATGAAGGACCATGTGAGGAAGCTCTGGCTCACGTCATCAACACCATCATCACCCCTTACTACGCTTAATAAGCACAAAAAACAAAAAACAAGCACACTATGAAAGCACAAAAACAAATAAAACAATGATCAAGTCATAAATAGTACCCGTGGAATAAGATGGCAGTGTCTGGGGCCTGTATAAAATATATGGGCTTAGATTTCAGTCCTTGACATCTACGCAGTCTAAAATCTGACTTCTGTTCAATAATTAGAGTAAAAGTGCTCATTAAATTCTCAAACAAAAAAGGGTGAAAAATTGTGATGATGGAAGACTGTCGTGTGCCGATTGGCAGCTACATCACAGGCGTTTGTGAGTGAATATTACAGTGACAGAAGCTCATGTGCGCTTTACCCAGGATGCTACACTGAGTGACTGGAGGATGTGCAGTGGCTGCAGGGCAGTGAAGGTGGCGGTAATGACTGAGGTAATGACGCGCTGCTGATCCAGCAGCTGATGTGTCTCGTGGAGGCAGTTCATGTCAGGTGTGTTTGTGTTTGGCGATGCTGAGCGGACGCTGTCGTGTCTGTTCAGCGGGTGTCAGTATGAAGGCGTCACACGTGTGTGTTTGTGTGTGTGTGTGAATCATCGTCCGCTGCTGCTGGTTGTGCTGCTTCCTGAGCTTGAACCGCTGGAGCCGCGATCCTCGTACACACTGATCTCAATCTAACACACACACAGGTTAAGAGAATAACATCACAGCATTACACAACCTTACATGCACAAACTACTAAACCGCTTTTACTTGACGACTTGCAATGAATATGATTGAACCTGGTGTCCAGTTTCATTATATCATTACTGATAGTTTTTATTTTAAAGGCATTTTACTTATACATTTTTTGTATTAGTTTTAATTTTAGTTTAATTTATAATAATTTAGTTGTTTTTTTGTTATTATTATTATTGTATTTCTATATAATTTGTATTTTTATTAAATGTATTATGTTCTTTATATTTAATTTTAGTTTATTTTATTTCAAGGGTTTTATGGTTTTAGTTAGTTATAATAACCAATTACTGTTTTAAAGAAATAAAGCCAGAAATCTGACAAATTATTTATAGTGAGAGCTTATTAGATATTTTATATTAACTATTTTCTTCCATTAAATTAACATAACATGAAAAATAGCAATATCTGTTAAATTGATATTCAATTGAATTCCAAAATAAAAATATTATAAAAATAAATAATATTAATATAAGATAATATAATAAAGTTAGAAATATTATATAATGTTATTACTCATGAACCTAATTTAATTCCAAAAAACAATATTTAGCTTAATATTTAGATTTAACATAATCTTTTAAATTTAATGCACTGTAAATATATATAGGAATAAAAATAATTGTTAAATATATTCATATATTTATTAATACATTTAATTATGAAAAACTATATTTATCTTATTTGATATTCAACAAAATCTGTTGAAGTGATAGCAATTTATTGTTACAAAACAGAATTAATATATAAGCCAAAACCAATATTTGGCTATTTCCCACATTTTGTTCACAATCTTGTCTTCAGGGTTGCAATAATTGCAAACCTCACACAATGAAGAGATAATAAAAGAGTTTATGTGACATCCTAAGCTGGACTAACAACAGTTTCTGAAGTACAAGCAGCTTTTGTTCATGACACAAAAAAAAACACACACAGTAAGGATACGACCATAACTCCTCACTCTACACACACACACACACACACTCTGTAAGGATACAACCCTCATGCCTCTCTCTATGGGGTCTGTGATGAGGAGACCTCGAGGAGCGTAGACCTTCTCATTCTGCTCCTGGATGTACCGCGAGATCTTCTTCAGCACTTCACAAACACACACACATACACACAAGGTGCACTTTTAATCATCAGCATCATTTTTATTTGCCATAGTTTGCAATAACCGGCACATAAAGCGACATATGATAGTATGTTTTATTTTTACATGCCATTTCAGGGTGGCTTTTTCTGAAACTGATAATACCTTCTCATAGCGTGTCTCGATACACAGGAATATGAGGTAAACCGTGAGGCAGGCCAGACATCCCTCGAGGTAGGACTGGCCTCCGATCTTCTCCGCTTCTGCATAGTAATTATTCAGCGTCTTCACCGTGTCCTCAAACAGTGTCCTCTCAATCTGACCAATCAGGTGCAAGGACAAGACGAGTCAGCCAATCAGAGAGCACCAGGGAGTTCACGAAAAGGACATTATATGGCAAAAACGAATGGGTTTGAATCAAAAACTGACTGACATTGTAAAGATATCAGTCTCATGCCAGACACACGTGATAACTCTTGATTGCATTAAAATAAATAAACAGATTGTGAGAAAGACACAGAGAGCTCTACATGTTAAGCTCCCTTTTCCTGTCAGTTCCTCAGCAAGTCTTACTGGGCGTCTGTAACATGATCTAACACCTTTAAACAGCTCTATTAGCAGCTCATTATGTGTGTTTCGTTAGGAGTTTGTGCACTCAGCAGTGCTTTGCTGAAGAGCCTTTTTCTTGTCCTCTCCTTTTTACTTGTGTTGTGTCTCTTTTGTTCTGGCACACACACACACACTTACCCTGCTGTCTAACTCGGAGGGGAACTTGGTCTGGAACTTGCAGACGGTGCCATCCGTGTAGTCTCTCTGAATGAAGACCTTATTGGCCAGAGATGCACTGTGTCTCAACTCCTGAAGGTTATGGAACTACAACAGAGGACGAGAGGGTTTCCTTGGGATGTTAGATGCTAGACAATGCATGAAAATGGCTTGACGAGTGCAGTTTCCTGTCCTGCGTTGTAGCATTTTCTAGTGAAACCAGAAGTTTGATGACGAAATCATCCACTAGCATTCAGTTATATCACATATGAATGTTCTTGCTAGTCAGTGACAGCTGGTATTAGACATTTTAGCAGTGTAGTGCAGGTGATGACATTGTGTTCGCTCATCACTGCATCACTTTGTACTCGAAGAGTAATAGAGTGATGTCATCATCATTAGCTCAGCATTGATGCTAGAATGTAGAGATGTTTCTGTCATTAACTCATAGTAATGCAGTGATGCCATCATCATAAATAGATCACATATTAATGCAGTTGCATCACCATCATTAGCTCATAGACAGAGTAATGCAGTGATGTGGTCTTTAGCTCATACAGTAATGCAGCGGTATTGACATTATCTTATAGAATAGTCCAGTGATTTCATCATCATCTCAGAGTAATGCAGCGATGTCATTATCTCATAAAGTAATGCAGTGATGTTGTCATTATCTCATGAAGTAGTGCAGTGGTGTTTTTGTCAGTTTATACAGTAATGTTGTCATTTACTCAGAGTAATGCAGGGACATTTTCTTAATTTATCTTCATCACTGCAATACCCTAAGCTATTGACAACACTGCATTTTGTGAGCTCATGATCATGAAAGCTCATACAGTAATGCAGTGATGTCGTCATTAACTTATAGAGTAATCCAGTGATGACCTTATAATTTAATGGACACTTCATTGCCTGTATGCACACACACACAAACATCAGAGCGACTGGCCATCTGTCACTGCCAGCACACACACTAACATCCGTCCATCCCCCACTCCTTCCCTTCATTCTCACCTCTTTCTCTTGCAGTACCAGTAAAGTTCATACACTGGAAGACTATAATAAGAAAGCACATTCCTTAATGAACTACTGCACAGCACCACCACACAGAGATTTAGCTCAGCTGACATCACTGTATGTTATTCTTTATCTTTGGACATCTGAAGGTCAGATAAAGATTATTTTGACTGCAAGCAAGGGACAGTATAATTACCCTGGCAGTCCTGGCAACCTGTTATTTAAAAACTGGCTTTGTTTTAGCAGCAGGGCCTGCCAGCGAATGGCTCCTTCTGATAGAGTAACAGGCTGAGACAGCACACACTTGATTCAAACACACACACAGCTCTTCAATGCTGTGGACGAGATCAATTTCTGGCACTCAACATTTGCACAGATCTCAAGAATTCTTGCACAGCTCAGATAAAAGACATATCCGGTGTCAAATAATGCACAACACGACATTTACCTGTTGAACTCCTCAAAAATACACTCAGAAGGATCTAGAACTAAACGATGTTGGTAAAAATCTAATGAAAGTATGGTGCTTCAATATAAACCACTGTATGCAATTATTAACACGTTCATAAACCATCCTATGCTACTTCAAATGATACATGGTCCGGACAATGTACAACTGCCAAAAGTTTGTTAGTAATATGGGACATGTAGCATGCTAGTAACATTATAAACCATCAACTTTTAACCATTAAAATAGTGTATATATAATATTCCATTAGGATTTATTGGTTATAACAAGCCACCAATAGCAGGTGACCAATTACCAGTAGAAAACAAACCGGGTCCATTACAGTTTCCATTAAAACCAGTACAATTACAATCATAACCAGTAAAACCATTACAAATTCTGTGATTGTGTCTATTTTTTTTTTTTTTTTTTTTCATGGTACAGTAACATCTGATACCATCATTGTAGTATGTTACCGCGACTTTTGTACCGGTAAACCGAGACTAATCACAACTAAACGTTCTGGGCTATTGTTACTAAACATCTCGTTAATTATGCATGCAAGCCGCTCTCGGTAACTGACAGAAAGATGAGATACACTGTTACCGACTCCCGCGAACATAACCGATCGATCGCGAGGAGACGATCATTTAACACACACACACACCGCTGATACCAAATACATCAAAACACAATCTAATCATCCGGTGTAGCCTGCACAGAATGATTATTGACTGTTACCCCGAGTAGTATGTTTGTTTTCCGCTCGCACGAGATTAAACAAAGAGATCTCGCGCTCGAACCACGACATCACGCGCGCGCTCAAGGTTACTCGGCGGGACGGCGGACAGACATTTAACTCTCAAATGAACCCCAGAACAACTTGTTAAATCACATTTTAAATCCCAACCGCAGGAAATCACAGCAAATATCGTCAGTTAAATCACTTTTAAAAGGGAATTAATAAATAAAACCCTACAGATTCGTGGCAGTACGGGAGTTTTGTTCGGTCCGTCGCTGTCCGCGGTGCTGAAATCATTCCTGATCCGGTCACCGATGAAAGAGACGCACAAACACGCTCTCTGCTTCCGCTAAAAGAGCTTTTGGAGCAGTGGACAGCCGCTTTTATCCTCTTTGATGTCCAGCTGCGCGCTCCGCTACGTCACACGCGCACTGCTCGCGCTCATTTGAACACAGCACCAGATCCTTCTGACCACAAACACAAGCCTTTGTCATCTTGTGTGATGAACAATGCTTTCACAACAAACTTTCTTTTATCGATCTAAGCATCTGATCTAAACAACAGCATTTCAGGCAATCATGAAACTCTGTGTCAGCAATAAACAACTAAATAAGTCCACATATCTGAAAGCACCATTGAAAAAGCTTATATCTATCATTGCAACACTTGGTCACACTTTAATTTAAGGTGTCCTTGTTACAGTTTAATCATACATTTAAGTACTGAGTAAAATTAATTGACTACATGTACTTACTACATAGTTTGGATTAGAGTTTGGCTCATTACTCGCATGTAATTATGCATAATTTATTGTTATAATAATAGTAAATACATGGAACATGTAACAAGGACGCCTTAAAATAGTGTTACCCAAAATTAAACAGTAACGTCAACAAAAAAATCAACAAAAAAATTTTACATTTTATATCTCCCATCTCAACTTTAACATTAAAACAAAAAAAGAAAAACAACAACAACTGCTGATCAGTGTCAACACCACTTAAAAACTAGTCAACCTAGTATAGTTAGTTAAATTCAGTCATAATAAAGAACATTTGACTAAATGACAAACAAGATTACCACATTATGACACCTATCTATCTATCTATCTATCTATCTATCTATCTGTTTATCATGTTGTTGACATGATCAGTGGTCAGCACCTAACTATCTACCTATATATTTATAAATTATCAGAGCATGATCAGTGGTCAGCTCTCCACTATAGGCTGTTAAAAACTTCGACATACACAATCTTATACACTAACATTGTATGTTTATTTTATTCCGTGCCTTATGGGCTGAGCAGCAATTCTAACCGATTTTAACGGTTTTTTAAACGACGCGTGAGAACGGCGACAGAGCTAATGTTATACACTAACGACACGCACTGATCTCCAACCCATGTTTAAATAATCAAAATGACAATCAAAACGGCTTATATAAACACACCTGGCACAAAAACGATGAATAAAGGGCTGTTTCTCACCTCTGTGGCCATGTTGCCACGCGAGCGCGAGATGCCTGTCCCGGTGCTGAAACGGGTTCACGGGAATAAACGTTTGCGCTCGGGGATAAACGGAGAGGGGGCGGGGCCGGAAACAATCTGATGACGCGCGGAGGAGGAGCAACTGATGCCGCCAAGTCAGATAATGTTTTGGGTTATATATTTACAAAAGCTTCTTCGGAAATGACAAATATTACGATACAAATTCGTCAGAGATCACTAAAGGACTCTCACGAGGAGAAATCCGTTCGCCGGAGGAGGTAACCATAGCAACAGTTCTCCAGAACGAGCGCTTTTCAGTTTAAAAGGCGCCAATACACAGGTTTGGTTTGCGCGAAAAGAATCTTAACAACAGACGGTGGCGCGAAAATTCCTCACAGTTATACATTCATATTTAAATGGTTTATTACTGTAATAGTAGATTTAACCAAGGAAACTGGTGGTGCTATATATGGATAACTCCCCAACAGATTTTAATTTATGTTTAAATAGCAGTAGTACGACATACATAGCTATATAACCGTCAAAACACTGGTTTTACATTCAACCTTGGCTTAAATTCACACAGACACATAAAATGACACTATATAGCTCATTCTTTCAATAACAATCTGAATAGGAGTACTCTTGGGAATGATTTGCTGATAGAATATAATGCTATGTTGGTTAGTTTAAATGGTTTCTGAGGGAGTTCCAACAACAAACATACATGTATATAAATTAAAGCTTTTCCAGACAAACTTACACACATAAATTATATAACCAATAATCATGGGTTTACACAGATAAGCAGCTAGCAGAAGGTTGAACTGGAAACGATTTATGACAGAATTAAACTGACTCATATTCTTCCACTGATGTCAACTAATCAGATTTGACAGTATGTGGTACAGTAGCCAGAGGAGCCAAATAAAATGCTCAGATTCACTGGTTTTGGCATCCAGTTTAATAAATAACCAACCATTTTCATGGTCTTGTTTTCCTCTTTAGGATGATGTGTTATAATAACAGATAAACTGGACCCTTGATTTTAACCGGACATATCCCACCAAGGGCTCAAATTCTGGAATGTGATGTCCTAAGGGTTGATGAAACTACATCATTTGATATTGCAGCAAAGTGAATTCCAAATGAACCAATCAGTCTTAGTGTGAGGCTTTGATAAATAATAGTGGTGACTGGTGAAAGCAGCATATTGCAAGGAAAAGCTCACCATTTTGACATAAAGGAGTTCACATAGGGGTCACGAGTTTTGGACAGACAAAAACAAAAACAAAAACAAAAACAAAAAAAAACTCAAAGGCGCCTCAGGAAGAGTTTTGAGGCAACATAAGCTGCAGGATTTTGGTCGTCCATGTGAAATGCTCCACAGTGAAGGAAAGAAACAGCAAGAATCACTGGAGTAGCCATCTTGTGGTTGTTCTCCTAGTTTCTTTCAAAGCACTGCAATGGTGAAAGATTATTTGAAGATGATGATCAATGCTACTTGGTTTTGAGGGAAGTATTACACATAGAACAAACAAATACAGTCTCTCTTTGAGCTTCAGGAGGATTAAACATAGTTTAAATTCATCTCCAATAAAACTCTCTTTAAAAGATTCACAAGCTCTTCTCATACCTGTGGCTTCCATACTGGATTTGAACACTTTATAAGAGCAACAGCGGGAACCAAAACTCACACCAGAGTTACTGCAGTTTCTCTAGAAAAAAAAATTATTATGAGTAAAACAACATCAAATAAGTTGATTAGCATGTTCAACAGGATGAAGATCAGATGCCATACCCTTTTCTTTAAAACCGAAAATGCTGAATTGCACTGGAAGCAGTTCCCTGTGGAAGGACAAAAAGAAAATATGGTTTTAAAGGTGGATATAATATATATGGCGAAAAAGTATGAAGTACAAAGAGATTGATAGTGACTGATGGTGTTGGAAGGGTCCCGCTTGCCAATTTTTCAGTGAGTTTGGACACTTTACTGCGGATGGGCTCGTTTCTGCTCAGCAGTCCATTATCAGACACTGTGTCAAACTCAGGAACACCAGAAGACATGTCCTCGTCATTGGAATACAATTTAAGATATTTTGGATGAAAACCTGGAGGCCTGTGACTGTCACATAGACTGCCAAATAAATAACAGTGTCAAGGTCCAGAAAAGTATGAAAGACATCATCATTCAGAATAGTCCATCTGCCATCAGTGGTTCAACCGTAACGTTATGAAGTGACGGGAACACTTTTTGTAAGCGAAGAAAACAAAAATAATGACTTTATTCAACAATTCCTTTGTCAACAGTCTCCTCTGTGTCTCTCCATAGCACCGTATGCTGCGTATGCTCTTATGTGTCGCCACCAAGATGCAGTTTTCTTTCAAATCAAAGCTAAATACACCTAGAAACAGCACATCCTTAAGGCGTGGCTGACACAGAAGAGCATACGCACCATATGGTGATATGGAGAGACACAGAGGAGACTGTTGACAAAGGAATTGTTGAATAAAGTTGTTATTTTTGTTTTTGTTGCATACAAAGAGTATTCTCGTCACTTCATAGCATTACTGTTGAACCACTGATGGCGGATGGTCTTTTCTGACGATGCATTTCATACTTTTCTGGACCTTGACACTGTAATATACTTGGCTGTCTATTGGACAGTCAAGCCTTCCGGTTTTCATCCAAAATATCTTAAATTGTGTTCTGAAGACGAACAAAGCTTTAAAGGGCTTGGAACGACATGGGGGTAAGTGATTAATGACAAAATTCCCAAAAATAAATTGCTAACCAATTTAAGTTATAAAAATATATTTAATATTTTTATTAATTGCACATCAAATAGTTTGACTCAAGAAAATGCCTGTTGTGGCACCTGTGATGACTTCTGTAAACCTAACCCTTGTTTGTTGCTGCTGAGCTTCATGTCCTGCAGTCATCTGATGACTGGAGAGAGGACTCAGATTTCTGTGCCATACAGTACTGAACACCATAAAAACAGAAGACCACACCACACAAAATAAATAGTATGTCTTTCAACCCTGACCGTTTCCTGTGACATCACTGTTAAGAGAAGCCACTGAAATTAATAGAGGCATGAGAGGGTGTGGTTAGAACTCCTAGAGATCATGACTGACAGGTGTGTGGGCACCTTACGGGCTCTCCATCTCCTCGCAGTCTTTGGTAGAAAATAGGCTACAGGCCACACCTACATTTGAAACACGGGCCGGACAGATTTACAACAGTCATGCACCTTGTAACAAGATATATCTGATTATTATTCTTTAAAAGGTTAAGTATTAGGTCTGGGTTTGATCTTGATCCACTGTGCGACATACTTGAGGTTATTTGGAGTTGATGAGATAAATGAGATGCATTTAAATTCACAACTGAACATGGTCAAGACATACAGGTGAATCTCACAAACATATATCCAGATCACATTTCATCCCATAAGCAAAATTAAATAAATTATATTCTGCTTAAAAACAATCCATTAGAAAAATGTTTATTCAAATGATCTAAATCTTAGGTTTTGTGAGATGCACCCCACTAAAATCTAACACTAATGTGTCATACATAAAACTGTGCAAATGCATTCAGAGCATTTACATTAATGCAAAAACATGCACACACACATACACACAAAGACAGTGTTTCTTCAGTCGTACAGACTGTGAATTTACTCAAACATTAAATGCTCTCAGTTACTCTATTACTCACCACTAATGCCAGAGGAGTTACCTTGGAGAGCAGAGTAGAGGTCAGAGGTCAGACATGTACACATCCACACTACACAACTAAATCTACTTGTATAATAAGAAGGCTTATATCTACACTCATAGACACACTATAATCTGCACACTCAGCTGTGGTCCAATATTGATGCTATAATCTTCACATCACTAGAGGGAGCTACTTACCGGCAGAACAAGCTGAGTTTGAGATTGAGCAGCCAAACGGCAGAAATGGGAGTACATGTCAGAAAAAGAAACAGACAGTAAGACAGACAGACAGACAGACAGACAGACAGATAGATAGATAGATAGATAGATAGATAGATATTTTCTGACCTCTATGGCATCTTTAAACTCATCGTCAGGCTCCACCTCCTGTGCCTCTTCAGTGTTGCAGGGTGACAGATCCTAAGCAGGAAGCACATTCACAGAATAAGTCAATTTGGACTGGAAATAGAAATCTGTACAAAGTAATGCAAAATAATCCATCTAAAGCAGGGGGGTGCCCAAACTCCTCCAGGATAAGTCCAGATGTGTTTTATGGTTGTAGCAAGTGTGTATGTTTTAATTCTCTCTCATCTCAACAATGGTTGGAGTGGGTGTGTGTTCCAGCAGGTTTGAATGATCTGGGTCACATGGAATGTCTAGCATATTGAAACTGAATGAAAATACTGAATCTGTATATACATTCACTAATCTTTTTAATATCAGCATAAAGTCTGGTCCACACTGAAGCAACGCTGAAGAGACCTTCTGACCAACATGGAAAGTGCCCAGTCTTGCATTCACATTCATTTACTGACATCTGCAGAAGTTTCTGTTCCACAGAAAGAGGGTGCTGTTGAGCACAGACAGCAAACAAACCGCAGTCAAGAGAGAACCATAAAACCTACACACAGAATAACACTCATTACAGTCACCTTCACTATCCTTAAAGTTAACTAACAACTAACATGTTTTGCTTTTATTAGACATTTTGCATTATAAATTAAAAAAAGCTAACGGAAAATAGACCAAAACAACACTATGCAAATATTATTTTTTTGTATAATGCTACATTATAAATGTAAATTGCAGTTGGTGTCCATCAGTTATTGTTAAGGTTAATATTCATTTATGGAGAAGACAAGTTTATAAAAATGGCCCATGATAAGCATAATTTCTGCCAAAATACCATGGAGTCATTCCGTATCAAATCATCCAAATTTTAGAAACTTCGCAGGCTAAATGTTTTAGATTTTGTTCATATTTTATCTGAAGAAAGACATAAATAGTAACTAATGCCAAAATATTAACAACCACTGATGAAAATTCACTCAGTAATACACTATCTTAACTCAATAATTATTAAATATATCTTAATATGCTTTTAGATTTAGATTTTTAAACATTTCTTTTCATATCTTCATTTTTAAGGCCCTATATGGTTCAATCCCAGATATGAGGATCTCAATGTGGTATCATAAGCAAACTGTTGAATTCGACACATTTTCAGTGGTCAAAAACCAAATGCGAGTCACTCTGCCAACAGCTGATACTTAAAAGAGGAATGTCTGAAGAACAAATAATTTTTCTTTCATCAGATCAAAATCAAAATTTTAGCCAGGGACCTCTGGTTTGGCTGACACAGAATTACACCACAGTTATGCATTATTACTGCTGTAAAAGCCCAGCAGCTCATCTACTCGTTTCAGCCTGTAACACACACAAGCCTTCATCTTCATCATCATCAGTGCTGATGTCATCACTCAAACATCACTCACATGTTCTTGACCTCCAGCATGGCCTCCTGTTTGCTCATGTGGACCATCTGCAGGTCTCGCCGCTGCACCGCATAGTGCTTCTTCTTCTTCGCATTAATAACTCAGAGACGCGTTTAGAGCAAAAACAGAGCCTCTTCTTGAGAGTCACATGACACAGTCTCCTGAAGTACAGGCAGAAGTTCTCAGTGCAGTAAGTGATTATTACAGGACGTCTCTCACCCGAGCAGGGACCACAGCACCTCCAGCGAGTCTGTGACCGGCTCCAGGAAGATGGCCATCCGCTTGAAGCAGATCACCATGTTCAGCAGGTCAAAGGTCAGCGCTCTGGGGCTGCCCAGATCAGAGCTGCTGTCTGTGGAGGCCCGGTCATCGCTCGCCTGTGTGAGAGGAGAGGAGGCTGCGCACTGCATGCTGGGAAATCAGAGATCATGACTGTGAGGATACAAAGACTGTGTTTAACTTCTATACACATGTGACAGTCACCAGACTCACATCTGTTAAACTTGATGCCCAACAGTCTGTTTGGAAACTTTAATGATTTAATCTGAATCAATAAACAATGTCAAATCCAGCAGACTTGAACAACAAAGCATCCTGATATATTAAGAATATGAAAATATGTAAGAATCAAGTCAACAGATTTGATAAACATACATGATTACTATTTTTACAATAAAAATACATAAAAATAAGTTATGAAAGTAAAAATAAAACGAATATAAATACAGAAACATTAAACACTAAACATCAACCAGAAGAAAACAGACAATAACATACCTTTTATTTCTCAAAACAGCGTCTTCTGCCGCTACAGAGTCATTAAGAATTCTTTAATGTGCATTAAGATTAATACATCTGAGATTAATCCACTTAAAACTATATTAAAACGCGATCCACAGGTAGATGTGTGGATGTCAGAGCGCGATGATGATCGAGTGTCAGTAAGAGCAGAAGAGCGCCGATCTCATCGATGTGTCCCAGAAAACCCAGAAGTGAGAATCTTTTTCTGTTTGGCGTTTGACAGTTTAAACTATTACTTCCACCAGTGTCTGTTGAACCTAAAAACGTCTTTTTTATTGATTAACCCTCAGGTTACATGTTTTGAGGCCCTAGAGATTTTGCTATTTTAATCCATTACTTAATTTAGTGGCATTTAATATAATATAATATAATATAATATAATATAATATAATATAATATAATATAATATAATATAATTTTTTTCTTTCACTAAGCAAAGATATTGTTATGCTACTATTAGTTTGACTTTTGTGTCATTTGATCAAGAATTAATGCATTAGATTTCTGGTACATTTATACAAATATTTCTACAATTTTCTGCTTTTCACACACCCCTTTCTTGAAAATAATAATGATGTAAGAACTGGAGTTATGTCATAAAAATAACTTTTTTTCCTTGTCAGATGAGCAAACTTGACCATAATATTTGACAGAAACATTAAAAACCTTCATCATCCAGGATTCACCCACAAATGAAACTCAGCTCAACTTCACTGAGGAAGAGTTTAATAAATATTGTTAAAAATAAATATAATAAATATGTACAAAAAATACTTAACATTCACATACAAATCATCAGAAATATACATAGAGCTTAACCCTCAGGTTGTGTTTTAGGCGCTGGAGATATTATTATTAATGACTACAGTCTCATTACACTGTATTCAGAACAAATTGTGATACAACATACATCATATTTGACATCATATTGGTATATAATAAGATGTACATACAATTTTGATTTTCATATCATACAGCGTAAAATACACATACTTGTTTTGTGATATTTAGATGTATTGAAAAGTTGCCTATATATCAAGGACAGCATATTTCATTCTAAATATTACAAATCCTCTGCTGTCTGTAACGGGTCTAAATGGAAATGAAATGTCTGAAATAGCAAAACTAGTATAACATGTGCATGCTTATCTAGATTTATCTAGATTGTTCATTTTTGTGATGTGCTCCAGATAAAAAAAAAATTCAGAGATTGGAGGCATCAGAAAGAACATCCTGTTTTTCTGCAACTTTGAGTTTTTATTGTGAGGAGATAAAAATAAAAGTAGCAGACCCTTTACAAACTTTTAGTGTTGTCTTCCTCTTTTCTGTGTGCAGCTGCTGTTGTTAAAATCCAAGTAATGGTGACAGTGTCTCTGTAAACTCCTGTAACTCACACACATCAGCGCTTGATCACTGTGACTTCAGTTCTGATGATTCTGTTGGATTCAATGTGTCTGTCCTGATCCATATTCTCCATCATTTACAACCTGTCAGTACAGAATGAAACACACAGTAAGAGATGCATTATGGGGCATTACTGCTGACACATACCTGTACTGAGATTGAGATTAAATGACATTATTATGTGATTATATGAATCATTACTACTTACATCAGTGTCTTCAGTTTATAACGTGGATCATCTTTTAAAGCAGAGAGCAGCTTCACTCCTGCATCTCCTACTTTATTCCCAAACAGATGCAGTTCTCTCAGCTGTGAGGAGTTTGATCTCAGAGCTGAACTCAGAGCAGCACAACCTTCATCTGTGACGCCACAATATCTCAACCTGCAGAACAACACACTCTTCACTCTCAGTTTAGCAGAAAAAAACGTTGAGATCACACACACGTGTATTACACATTCAGTCTAAAGTCTTGTCCAAGCAGTGTTGCCAACTAACCTGTGCTTTTGAAAAAAACGTTTTCAAGTGTAGTTTGAAAAGTTGCTAAATCTAGCAACAAAATCGCTAAGTTAACATAAACAAAAACATTAACACAAATAAAGATTGTTAGAAACATATTGAATCTCTGTGAGCCCATATAATGAAATATAAAGTGCATATTATCCTAAACGCTACGAAGCACTAATTTGAAGTTAAAAAATATTAATATTTTCTTACAACTATGGTTTTGCTTTAAAAGACACTGATTTATCAACTGGGATCTTTTTGGATTATAGCTGTGTTTGGTTTGCATTTGCATTGGTTTGAAGCATAAACTCTGAGGATACTATCCATTTGCATTATATCAACTCACAGAGATATCTTTTTTACTAATCTAATATATATATATTTTTTTTATCTAATATAACCCTATAATACATAATTGTTTCACTGGAGCTTAATACTGAATATGTTCTTACCCCAGTTTCTCCAGTTTACATTGAGGATCCTTCAGTCCATCAGAGACCATCTTCACTCCTGCATCTCCTACTTTATTCACAGACAGATCCAGTTCTCTCAGCTGTGAGGAGTTTGATCTCAGAGCTGAACTCAGAGCAGAACAACCTTCATCTCTGACGCCACAATCATACAACCTGCAGAACAACACACTCTTCACTCTCAGTTCAGCAGAAACAATCACACAAACACAGACTATGATATTAAATGATAAATCTGTGTGTTACATCTCAGGAGGTATTATTATTATTGTGTCTCCTGTCTAAGAGGACTTCTACACAACACCATTTTAAACTAAAAACAGAAAACTTTTGGTTGTTTATTTTCATTAAAGTTTTAAAAATGGGTTTCAAATTACAATTTTCTTTGGAAACAATACAGTTATGATCTCTGTGTAAACTGTGTAAAGATGTGAATTTGTGAAGACTGTGATGTCACACACGTATATTACGTTTTCAGTCTACAGGCTGTGAGTTTCTTTACAGAGTGACATCAGCAATTATTGATTACTTTTTGTTTGAATCTCTCAACATTTTACAACAGTATCCAGGTGTTGAAGACAAGAAAAAAGAAACTAAATTACGACGTCACTTGCAGTCGACACAAATCGTGCATGTTGCTAATGGAGACAAGACGCTGTGCTGAATAAAGATTAAAACTAATTTAGTACCGTAACGTACAGGGTCCTGCAAGAAAAAGACAAGACCCACAAATCCGTGGGAAAACCGTTTCCCATTCATTCTCAATTTTAGTGCTAAACCACTACGGATGCAATATACTTCCGGCCGCTGCCGCTCTCGTGGCGCTCTTCCATGTTTCGGCGCCGCGGGAATTTTGAATTCGCAGAAGAAGGAGAAGAAGAAAACACACAGGGAGCGGCGATCGCCTCCGTTGTTAAATTCAACGCATTCTCAAGCGTCTATCAGGCTGCATCCGAAAACTGAAAAATGCTGCCTTCTAAGGACGCATTCCAAGGTAGGAAGGCATCAAGGCACGTCCGAATTCAGTGTTAGCTTCAGTTCCTGTCTCCTGAGATGCCTTCATCTGGCCGATTGAGGAGCGTCTCGCTGCAGCCTGCGGTGGACATCCAACCCGGCCCACATCCAAGTGTGACGTCACAGACCACGCCCATGTCAAAATACGTCACATTCTCATTCAATTTGAAACAGGAAGAAGCATCGATAAGAAGATAATTTGTATTGTTTGCCAACCGCTAAAAAAGAAGCTGTTTGTTTGCCGTGTCGGGTAAGTTAAAAAAAAATATCTTTGGTCTTTACCAAACGTTGACAACTTTAAGAACGTGTGCGTCATTTGTGTGCATGTGCATAAACAACAGTAAGTATTTTTAATTTCAACTTCACACAGGCACGTTATTGCTAGCAACAAATATACTTACATACTTATATATATATATATATATATATGTATATGTGTGTGTGTGTGTTTGGGGGTGGGGGGTGAGATGAGTGTTTTTATGTTGGAGGGTCTATCTATCCACACATGTATATATGTATGTATGTATTCGTGGCATGCATGCTTACACACACACAAATACATACATATATACATACATACATACATGTGTAGATAGATAGAGAGACAGATAGATAGATAGATAGAAGTCTTACAACATAAAATCAATTATGAATCAATGTGAAATTTTTTTTATACCATTCCCCCCACACCTAACACTCATCTCACCCACTCAGACACACACACTTCATCCCTCTCACACATATGTACTTACCTGCCCCCACCACACACACACCACAACCACACACAACACAAAACACACACACACACACACACACACACACACCACACACACGACATCTTTAATGATATACTCTGATCACAGTACCCATGCACAGTAACTTGGTTGGGCAACCGCATCATTTCACAATGTCTTGCTGGATAACTCTTTGTATGTCACAAAATTATCTTTGTATTCTTCTATATTAACGAAAAGATCACATAATGTTTGTTTGTCATGTTTTACAGCATTCTACACATTTTCAGTCCAAGCCTGATGCAGAGCAGTTCTCCCCGGGTTAAGGGTGTCCCTGCTGCAGTTTCACCAGTAAAGAAAATTACTTGTTACAGTTCACTTGAAGGACCACATAAGCCATGCAGTGGTGCATGGAGGTATGGTGAGAGCATTTTCTTTAGATATTGATTGATTGTTGTTGTTTAAAATCATAAATATGTTTATGTAGAATGATGAGGTAAATAATTTTGCGTGGACACATATACCCCCAACACGTATGTATTCTCTATTTTTAACAGGAACGCCAAGAGGACATAAAGTGGAAGTTTGTAAGGGGTATTGGTCCAGCGTGGTACAGAGTCATCGTGGGTTATTCTGTGGGGAGGTGACAGGGCCTGCCGTTCTCCAGATGGACAGTAAAAATCAACAGAATGCCATCAAAGACTACCTGGAGGGAGAATCAGAGGATATATTGAAGCAAGGAATCTCTCTGTGTAGTCTATGTATGTATGTGTGTGTACTGCATGTCAAGAACTGTTTATCTGATCATTCAGCTGCTCAGACTTTATAATATTTGGAGCATATCTTTTTGTTAAACACAACCAGTCAAAAGTTTTTGAACAGTGAGATTTCTTTTATGTTTTTAAAGAAATATCTTCTGCTCATCAAGCCTGCATTTATTTAATCCGAAGTACAGCAAAAACAGTCCAATTTTAAAACATTTGTATAATATTTTGCTTTTGTAATATATTTTGCTATTTTAAAATAACAATTTTATATATTTCTATTAAAATGAAATTTATTCCTGTGATTTCAAAGGTGACTTACTCCAGTCACATGATCCTTCATTCTAATATGCTGATTTGATGCTCAAAAAAACATTTTATTATTATTATGTTAATACACTGAAGACTGGAGTAATTATGAAGAAAATTCAGCTTAGATCACAGGGAATAAACTGCATTTTAAAATACATTCAAATAGAAAGCAGTTCTTTTAAAATTGTAAAAATATTTCACATTACTGTTTTTGCTGTGTTTTGTATACAAATAAATGCTGGCTTGGTGAGCAGAAGAGACTTTAAAAAATAATAAAAATCTTACTGTTCAAAAACTGGTGGTGTATATTATTATTATTATTATTATTATTTATTTATTTATTTTTTGTTAAATTGTACATGTAATTATTTTTGTAAAATAATAAATATAAAAATACCCAATGAAACAATGGATGCCTTTTTCATTCATCTTTAAGTATGTGGAGGACCTGGACATGTTTCATATCAAGTTGGAATGAACAAGGCCTGAAGGTCAATGTCATGTTTCTTATATAATCTATCAATGCAATCTTTATTCAGCCTAAGTATGTGTAGCCTACTGCATATGGGGAACTGTTGATTCTATCATTTAAATGTTAACACTTTATGATAAGTGGAATAAATCTTTAGAAAATTAAATGACAATTATACAATACCAACTTTTACAATAAATTTGCATACTTTTACAATACCAAAATCTAATTGTCCCCTTTAAATTTGATGCATTTCAATTTTGCCTTGGGTAGGTCAAAATCGTTTTTTAATAAAAGTTGAATTTATCTCATTACATAAATGAACAAGGTAAGGTTTAAAAGTTTTAATTGACAATTAGCCTACTTTAATCAACATAAGCGTTTTTAGGGAGCTGTTATGATGACGAAATCAGCTCCGTATATTAGACATATTAAATATATATTAGATTTAAGTTGTGCCATTTTAGCCTAGACATCCTCTACAAAAATAAGAAAACGTGTATTAGTAAAACGAAGGACAATATTATTTTATTTAGATCCCAGTAAACTTCCATAAAATTGCTTCAACATACTTCCGGGTTTCCAGGTACGGGGATGGGGAAATCACATGAGGAGACGTATTTGATATGGGGTGGCTTTTCGTTTACGTCACACTTGGACGTGGGCGGGGTTGTTTCGGGGATGGGCGTGACTTCTGACGTCACACTTGGATGTGGGCGGGGTTGGTGTCGGGGATGGGCGTGACTTCTGACGTCACACTTGGATGTGGGCGGGGTTGGATGTCCACCGCAGGCTGCAGCGAGCCCTACTTGGGGCCGATTTGATTTTTGAAGGCAGCATAGATGTATCCTTCGCTGCCTTTGATATCCCACAATCCTGTGCGTTACATTCTGTGACAGTTAAGCCAAAAAATAAAGATGGCGTCTGAAAGTTGCGCTCGGTGGTCAGTTTGTGTGTAAATGTTTGTTTTTGATCAAAGTTTTCTACTTTTGATGTAATTTCTAGCGAGAAAAGGAAATATTGCAGTAATGAAAATATCCACCTTAGTTATCACCAAAGCTCTCTTTATTTAGCTGTAGATCATTTAACCGTTACACTGCCTCAGAAGCCTGTCCAAAATCATTTTCGTGAGGTGCCTTCATGCAAAAACGCTGCCTGCAAAGTCATTGCCTGATAAGGCAGCGAGGCAGCAAGTCACCTGCCTAAGTTTTCGGATGCAGCCAAAGATAAGATACATCATGTGACATCAGTTTACGTTTTGTTACCGGTAATGCTGAAATCACATTAATAAACTTTGTTCGTTTCTAAACGTTACCTGTCGGGTTTTGTTTACTATAGTTCAGCATAGGTTGATTTGTTTGCACGCCAAACTATGAATGAACATAGCTGTGATTTACATTTCTTTACATTGTTAACACCTCATCTGTTGATTACGAGCTAAACTATGAACGGACGTAACCATCATTTTCACTTTTGCATTGAGATTATATTTATTCCACAGTTCAAAAATATTTTCTGACACTTGTTTTTACTATAGTAACCATAATTTAGCCATGCTATTTTACTTTGTATTTCATGTAATTTTGTATCTCCAGTAAATGTATCTTTAAGAATCTTTATGCATTTTTAATGGAAAACAAGACAAAAATACTGAGGAAGAACATCACTTTTTTGCAACATGATCTGAACGTACAGAAAATTATAAAATATTCTAGTGTCTGGGAGCAGAGGGTTTCAGTGTGTTTTTGTAAAATAAATTTAATAATGAATATTTGTTGGAAGTTGTGTTTTCAAACTCTGAAGTTAATACAACTATCCAGACATTTACATTTACATTTACAGAACATATTTGTGTTTTTCCTCATTTGTTCCTCACATTTGATTTACTTGGTCTTTAAAAAGTCTTAAATTTACCTTCATAAAACCTGCAGAAACTCTGTTTCCTTACACGTTAAACTAAATATTCGGCCTGTTGCAGACACCACTGGTACACTGTCTGTGCCCTCGCTGTCCTCATCTCATGGGTCCCATGTGGAGCCTCAATCAGAATGTTCAGAATGCAGAAATTGATCACATTTTTCCCCTCTGTATAGGAACTACATGTATGTCACCTCTGCCTATGCTGGCCTCGCCTGCGACCCGTACCCGACCTGTGAAGACTGCTGGCAGGGTGTGTGTACTGGACCAAAAACGCCGAGCCCATTGACAACTTGCTTAATAAACACCATAGGAAGAAATATTCCACTACTGATCCAAACAGCACACGCTCCATCTGACCACAAAACTACACGTCACCTGGCCAAACTGCTGAACACCAGTTCTTCATTAAACAACTCCAGAGAAGCGTCTTTAAAGCAGGTAGTAAAACACCCAGAGCGCCTGTGGTTACAGTGAAGCCTGTGGATGTAAACCCAGCAGCACTGCTCTGACCACACTCCTAACTCACAAGACCATTGAGAGAATTGTATTATGGAGCCTCGTGGACAGCCAAAGATTTTTCCTCTATCCACTTTTTGTGTAATCAGCAAGGCCCTGTCAGGTTCTTCTACAGATTTTGTGAAATGGAACTGTAGCAGGGCCCAAACAGTCCTCACGTACACACAGGCTTTCCTGGCGTAGAAGGGAAATATGTTCAGTGCCCTGCTAAAGTCTTTTCCTTTTACCAACATCAGGGCATTGAGAAAGAGATGACCTGGAAAGAATCTAAAGAGTCTGCATTTTACAAGAAAAAAAAGGGGCAGAAAAAAAAGACATAAATGATATTCTTTTGCCCCTTAGTAATATTTAACTCATGTATATACTGTACATTTTTATTTTTTTATTTTTCAGTGTGATATTGTTATATATTGTCAGAATTCTATTTTTATTTTTATTTTATTTTTACTTTGGATTGATCTTAAAAAGTGCTTAAAGCATTTAATAAAAATACAACTGATAATTACAAATTGCTTCATGAGTGCTGTGTTCCACTTCGTATGACTAATATTTTACAGTTTCTATGGTTTTGGAAACACTTAATCATTTAACTTAAGTGTGACTTAAATTATTCCATCAATCAATTTTCATTCAGTACTGGAATATTACTCAGTTTGAGTTAAATTTAACTGTCTTTTATTTACATTACAAAAATCATTTAATATTTAATATAACCATTCTTGTTTTTAATATAACCATGAAATGTATAATAGTATCATTTTACTGTAATGTATACTAGTATCATTTTAATACTAATCATTTATTCATAATCCTTTTCTTTGTAATCCAAAAAGGCAAGACACAAATTTAAAATACTTTGCAGCTGTAATTAATTGTTCAGTTTTAGAATTTTGTTACATAAAAAGCACAATGCTGTGTGACTTAATGGTTTAGACCTACGTGAGTGGGATTTGAACCCCTTCAAAATAAATGCATGAAAATAATCTGATTGGCTGTGACATCATTTCCGCTCTTTGGCCGGCTGCTGCAATCTGATTGGCTGTCAGTGCATCACAACTATTGAGAAGGGTCTGGCTGCAGACTTGCACTTGCACTCTCTGACACTTGTGCTTCCGCTAGTGACGTCACTATCTTTATTTTTTTATTTTGTTCTATTTATTGATAACTTTTTGTTTGAATCTCTCAACATTTTATAACAGCAGCCAGGTGGTGAAGACAAGAAAAAAGAAACTAAATTACAAAGTCACTTGCAATCGCCACTTGCACTCTCCGCTACCTGCGACACTTGCAATCAACACAAATCGTGCATGTTGCCAATGAAGACAAGACACTGTGGTGGTGATTAAACAATTAAAACTAATTTAGTACTATAGCGTACAGGGTCCTGCAACAAAAAGACAAGACCTGCAAATCCTTGTCTTTTGTTAAGGGTTTTCCTCCTGTAGAAAAAAAAACAAACACTTTATATGGCATAATGTATTAAGACACATTAAGTTCAATTAAAAGACCAAATTCGATATATACAGTCGTGGCCAAAAGTTTTGAGAATTACATAAATATCAGTTTTCAAAAAGTTTGCTGCTAAACTGCTTTTAGATCTTTTTTTCAGTTGTTTCTGTGATGTACTGAAATATAATTACAAGCACTTCATACGTTTCAAAGGCTTTTATCGACAATTACATGACATTTATGCAAAGAGTCAGTATTTGCAGTGTTGGCCCTTCTTTTTCAGGACCTCTGCAATTCGACTGGGCATGCTCTCAATCAACTTCTGGGCCAAATCCTGACTGATAGCAACCCATTCTTTCATAATAACTTCTTGGAGTTTGTCAGAATTAGTGGGTTTTTTGTTTGTCCACGCGCCTCTTGAGGATTGACCACAAGTTCTCAATGGGATTAAGATCTGGGGAGTTTCCAGGCCATGGACCCAAAATTTCAACATTCTGGTCCCCGAGCCACTTCGTTATCACTTTTGCCTTATGGCACTGTGCTCCATCGTGCTGGAAAATGCATTGTTCTTCACGAAACTGTTGTTGGATTGTTGGAAGAAGTTGCTGTTGGAGGGTGTTTTGGTACCATTCTTTATTCATGGCTGTGTTTTTGGGCAGAATTGTGAGTGAGCCCACTCCCTTGGATGAGAAGCAACCCCACACATGAATGGTGTCAGGATGCTTTACTGTTGGCATGACACAGGACTGATGGTAGCGCTCACCTTTTCTTCTCCGGACAAGCCTTTTTCCAGATGCCCCAAACAATCGCAAAGGGGCTTCATCTGAGAATATGACTTTGCCCCAGTCCTCAGCAGTCCATTCACTATACTTTCTGCAGAAGATCAATCTGTCCCTGATGTTTTTTTTGGAGAGAAGTGGCTTCTTTGCTGCCCTTCTTGACACCAGGCCATCTTCCAAAAGTCTTCGCCTCACTGTGCGTGCAGATGCGCTCACACCTGCCTGCTGCCATTCCTGAGCAAGCTCTGCACTGGTGGCACTCCGATCCCGCAGGGCCGCATTAAGACTATAAGGGGCCCCTGGGCTTTACCTCTTGAGGGGCCCTTCCGGGGCTCGACAATAAGGACTGCCCGATTGCCCGAGGATAGTGTGAATGACGCTCGGGACAGTAGACGGAATGGTCACTTGCCCGATCGGGCTAGTGCTGTAGGGTGTGCGTTATATGTAGTCTATGATATCGTAATTGTTGATTTAACGATCTGATATTATCGAGTATGCATCTCACTTTACAAAAAACAAACAAAAACACACCCATTCTGTGCATGCATGCACTACCTGACTTAGTCTAGTAGGTTAGACTTGTGCACGTGATTTAGTTTTAATGCCTCAGAATTCAAATATGCCCCTGTATATATTTCATATTTATATAATTTAATATCTATGTTAACCAATATTACACAAAGAGTGCCGTTTTTCTCCAAATATTAGCATGATTTTAAATGTGATGATTTTATTCAGCGTACAGTTTAATAAACAAGAACTTAATATCAAGTGACTTACATTTTAGACACCAAATAATCTGTTTCGCTGTATTTCGCCAACGAAAATGGTTCCAAAGTCCACAGAATTGTTTTGCATCTCTGAGCAACATTTCCTGAGTGAATCAGCCGCTTGAATGAATCGGTTGAATCTCAATGATTTGCTCATTAACAGTGATTCGCTGCCACCTACTGGCGGGTTTAATTTCAGGTTTAAAGTGTCTTCATTTTTTTAATAATTCCACAGTATTTAACGTTTTATATTTTCAACATTAAAAACATTTTTATGCATCTGTAACTGCTCTTGACTAATACATTTTTAATAAAGTTTAATCTATTCTATAGTTATACATTAGATTACAGCTTCTGTACCTGAAAATCTCGTTTAAACCTACATGAAAAACTTGAAAAGCACCATTTATTTCATTTATATGTTTGTTCTGTTGTATTTATTTGTGCTATTACTCGTAATTTGATTATTTGTATTATTACTTACTGTTTGTCTAACAATATTTAAAATATAAATTAATCTAGTAGCTTTTGCTGTCATTAACCTATTATTGAGGTTAAATGTAACAAAGACAATGAAAACAATATCTATGCTTATTTTATAGGCCCATTTTCTTGTCTTTTACTTTTATTAATTTTTGTCGTGGGGCCAGTGAAAATTTTGGTGGGGCAAGTAAAATTTTGAATCACTGGCCCGACCGGGGTTGAGCCCTGCCTTCATCCATTGGAACTGCATAATTAATCGTTAAAAGTTATGGTTCCACCCCTTTTACTGTTAGGCCGTTTGTATCTATTACACGTTACCCCACCAGGTGGCAACAAGTGTTAAAAATCCATTTGTCATGGAATCATTCTCAATTTAATTCAGTTTTGCATGATGTCTGTGAGGGTTTTCTGCAGTCAACACGAGTACAGAGATCTTTTTCATGACTTATTATTGCGATTAAAAAGTAGTTTTAACATCAAGCACGTCCTACACGATTTTCTCATTCATGCATTTTCTTTTAGTAAAAAACTAAATGTGCCCAAATATCTTGCTTTAAAGAAATGATACGAACATCAAGCGCAATTAAGTGTTTGCTTCTGAAGGCATACGCAACTTTAATAGTAACAAGAGTGCTTTATTTAAATCATTATGTTAGTGTGATAAGGCCTATTTAAATACATGTATGCAGAATCGTTCGCATCAACATTGCAATACATAAAAATTATTATAATCCACAGCTGTAGTGTGGTGGCTAACTAACTACTGGGAGCTCAACTAAGTTAAGTTTAAAACAACATAACTATTTTGATAGACTATCATATCTAGCTACTGCTGCCAGCCTGCTAGTATATCACAACCAACCTGTAAATAGCGGTGATTCCCTTTCCCCTTCACCATTATCTGCATCTTCATCTTTCCCTGGGCATGCGTTCAAATATGATGTTAGTTTCAGATTTTTTTAACAAACTGTTCTGACGATCTACTTTATCTTGTGCTGTTTTTCTTTTTTGCGAACCACTTTCATATTTACGAGACATTGCAGTCACATTAGATTAGCTATTAGATTAGTTATTGTCATCATTAGAATAGGCGGCAATTATCTTATAAAGAATTCAACGTAAGTATGTCACGTGAGTTCGATACAGGCCAATAATTGAATGCTTTCAGACAATGATGAATTTATTGGATTTCAGACAATTAAATAATGCCCACTGTGACTGATGATTGCAGGGTTCATTGAGTGAGAGGGTTTGACTGACACTTCTCCAGCAGGACTTGCAATGCCCGCACGTGCATTCAAAGCAAAGCGATAAGTGTAATTTTAAAGGGACAGCCAACGAATTATAAAATCCGATTACAATATTTTCCGGCATCATCGGGGCACTCCCCCAGCACAGGGCCCTGGGCTTAAGCCCAGGTAAGCCCGTGCATTAATGCGGCCCAGACCATGGGTTTTGTGATGTTATTTGCCATAAATGTGATAGGAATGCCGTAATATTGTGAGATAGTAGCAACTGTTTGTAGTTGGGGTGGGCCTATTTGGGAGAAAATCCAGGGCCGTTTTTCACTCCCAGTCCATCCCTGATCCACTTAAAACTAGTTAAAACGCGATCCACAGGCGGATGTGTGGATGTCAGAGCGCGATGATGATCGAGTGTCAGGAAGAGCAGAAGAGCGCCGATAACATTGATGTGTCTCAGAAAAAACAGAAGCGTCTGTCATTTGAGAATCTTTTTCTGTTTGGCGTTTGACAATTTAAACAATTACTGCTGTCAGTGTCTGTTGAACCAAAAACATCCTTTTTATTGGTTAATGGAAGTAATTTTCACTTAACAAAAAGAGATTTTGCTGATTAGATCTAACCTGCTTAAACAGGTTACTGTAGATGAGGGACCCACTCATGAAGCCTAATGTTGTCCAGGTCCAGACCCAGACCCATGACTTTTAGCTAAGACCCTGCTGATGAGATCAGACAATATCACTGAGACACCACACATTACATATGACATTAATTTCACTCTTGTGTTGACACAAATTAAAATGAGTTTGAACGTTAATCATAACCATTGGCTTTTCATAAACCACTTTCATGAAGATAATGATGCGAGGATGACAGATGTGTCATAAATGAACTCAACAGGAGAGCAAACCTGAGGATATGACATCATCATCAAAGACTGACCCCACAAATTAAACTTGGCTCAACTTCAGTGAGGAAGAGTTTAACAAATCTCTTTAACCAAAAATACTTTACATTCATATACAATATAATCATCAGAAATACCATAAAGAGAGTTTTGAACACATTACAGCTTAACCCTCAGGTTACGTGTTTTGAGGCCCTAGAGATTTTGCCATTTTAATCCATTACTTAATTTAGTGGTGTAGCGTATCAGGCCTGAACCAGACAAATTAAAGATTTGATCGGGAGCCTGGTTGAAACATGAGCCGAATTCCACAGAAAGGCAGGATGTTGTAAATCCACTCCTAGCACCACAGTCTGAAGCAAGATAACTAACCAACTCTTTCAGAGAACAGCTTTCAATCTTAACACCATTAGAACAATTATTGACAATTTCAATTCGAAGAAGAGATTGTCAAATTTGGGGCAAGTAATCCAGATTGATGGTCAAAGAGATGCACAGCGTTACCATCACATGTAAACCCATGATAGTAATCATGATCACAAGCTCTTTGGATTGACTTCCCCCCACCTAGAAGGAAACCAGACTGAAATTCCTAAGGAGACCTGTTAACCCCTCTGGTCTTCACAGGACATATCCTTACTACACAGAATGGCACAGAGAATGCCTTCCAATGCATATATGCACCAAAATGAACTCCAAAAAGACTTCTAAATGGATATCAGTCCATTGCTTAACTCCATATCATACATGTAACCCACACATTTGACTTTAATGTTTCTAATCACTTATTGTGTATGTCTTTTTAAATAACTCTTGAATAGCTAAGGGATCATATTCATGTTTAGTATGTGTGTGTTCGAATCTTCTTGCTTGAAACTTTTCTGACCATCAGTTATTTGTCAAATGTATCATATTCTAGTTATAGGAATCATGTCCAAATTATACCCTGCAAGAGCGGGAAAATTCGGACCACGTGCTTGATAAGATAACATATGATTTATGAATGGGTGGGACAAACATCGCAACACACCGAGAAAAGACAACATCTAATTGGTCAAGACAACATTTGAGGTGTGGCCAAAAGGCCAGTTTAAATACTCAGGACACCATCAAATTTTGCTTTTAGCTTTTGCTTTAGCTTTTAGCCTTTGCTTTTAGCTTTTGCTATCAGTCATGCCGGCTTTAGCTTTTGCTTGTAGTTTAAGCTTTTAGTCATGCTTTTTGTCATCACTTTTAGCGTTCTTCGAGCACCGTTCCAGCGTGCTTCGGCCTGCACGCCTGCTGCTACTTAGCCACGATGAGAAGAAACACCACCTAGTCTCATCAAACTTTACTTCGTTTCATATACTTTAGTTTCTTTTCTTTTCCGTTTGAGAGTTTTGTGTTCTGAGTTAAGTTTTGTAACACCGTGTCTCCGAGTCTGACCTCGCGTGCCCGTCTGAAACTTCAACCAGCCCACAACTCCACATCGTCAGCCAACACCCAACCACGGGCTTCCCAAGACGTCATTTCAACGACTACTGAACTTCCAGCCAATCAGCAACCTCGGGAAACCCCCTTTTCAGCGACAACAAAGGGAACCCCGTTACACAGGCATCACAAGTAACATACCTCCAGACTCTGATCTGTACTGGTGTTATCTAATATAATTTTAATCTAATTGATGAACTCAGTGCGAGGGTTAATTAAGTGACTGATGGTTGTTCATGTCTATGCAATTTCACATATTGCTGTAAACTTGGGATTCCACATTCTCATCCTCTTAAACTCATTCTTCCCTAACTTTCTATCTTCCTGCAACTTGTGTGAATGTGCGAGTGCGTGTGCTTATGTGTTAGATTAGTTTATATGTCTTAGATTTATTCTAATAAAGCCTTATTCATATTGAAAAGAGAACTATCTTTTTTTTCTTAAAAACAAGTCAAAAACTTAAAATCCCGATCTTGTTACTGTGCTAATTAATAGTGTTTTCACTATACTTTGGATACTAATATCCAGCGCAGATTTGATGTTATACGGCTCGTTCAGTGAATCGCTGGCTGTTTTAGTGATCAGCCGTGAAACTGTGATTCTGTTCAAATTACCTTTAAAATCTTAAATGATTCCCTTTGAGCTAAATTGACCTGTTCCCCTTACAGTAGCATTTAATATAATATAATATCATATAATAAAATATATAATTTTTCTTTCACTGAGCAAAAAGATTATGCTGGCTGTTAGTTTGACTGTGTTTGCAGGGAAATAATGTTCTTTTGTTTCATTTGATCAAGAATTAATGCATTAGATTTCTTTTAAAGTAAAAATTTAAACTAATATTTCTACAATTTTCTGCTTTTCACACAACTTTCTTGGAAATAATAATGATGTCATAAAAATAACTATTTCACAAAAACAAATTATCATCCTTGTCAGATGAGCAAACTTGACCATAATATTTGACAGAAACATTAAAAACCATCATCCATGATTCACCCACAAATGAAACTCAGCTCAACTTCACTGAGGAAGAGTTTAATAAATCTTATGTACAAACAATACTTTACATTCATATAAAATACAATCATCAGAAATATCATAAAGAGTGTTTTAAACATATCAGAGCTAAACCCTCAGGTTGTGTGTTTAAGGCACTGGAGATTATTATTAATGACTACAGTCTCATTACACTGTATTCAGAACAAATAATGTTACAATAATATTGGTTAGTAGAAATAAAAATACAATATTTGGTTAGTAATTTTTTTTTTTTACAATTTAGGCCATGAAACATACTGTAATAAACATGTTTATCAAAAGACTTTTGTGAGTGTTTGTAACGAGATTTACTTAATGCACTGAATGAAATATAGAATTAAACAAAATATAGTCTAAACACTTAGTTTTACATCATATTGGTATATACATCTTATTATAAAGCATATACAATTTAGATTTTATCATATCATACAGTGTAAAATTTGAAAAATTTGTAAAGTTACCTATATATCAAGCACAATATATTTCATTCTAAATATTACAAATCCTTTGCCGTCAATTAAAGGTCTGAAATAGCACAACGAGTAAAACATGCACATGCTTATCTAGATTTATCTAGATTATTCATATATGAGATGTGCTCCAGATTAAGAAGAAATCAGAGATTGGAGGCATCAGAAAGAGCATCCTATTTTTCTGCAACTTTGAGTTTTTATTTTGAGTAGATAAAAATAAAAGTAGCAGACCCTTTACACATTTTAAGTTTTGTCTTACTCTTTTCTGTGTGCAGCTGCTGTTGTTAAAATCCAAGTAATGGTGACAGTGCCTCTGTAAACTCCTGTAACTCATACACATCAGCGCTTGATCACTGTGACTTCAGTTCTGATGATTCTGTTGGCTTCAATGTGTCTGTCCTGATCCATATTCTCCATCATCTACAACCTGACAGTACAGAAAAAAACACACAGTAAGAGATTCATTATGGGACATTACTGCTTAGGGCTGTGCAATTAATCACATTCGATTGTTGTGCGCATCTCGTCAGTAAAGCCGGTCCCTTTATTAAAAATAGAAAAACCATGAAAAGTTCCTTGTTTCTTTTTAGCTTGTATAGTAGGGCTGATCTCACAACAATCAAATGACATTATTTACTGACGAGATGCGCACGACAATCGAATGCGATTAATTGCACAGCCCTATTACTGCTGACACACATCTGCACTATGTGATATATGAATCATTACTACTTACTCCAGTGTCTCCAGTTTATAACGTGGATTGTTTTTTAAAGCAGAGAGCAGCTTCACTCCTGCATCTCCTACATTATTCCCAGACAGATCCAGTTCTCTCAGCTGTGACGATTTTGATCTCAGAGCAGACCTCAGAGCAGCACAACCTTCAGCTGTGACGCCACAATATCTCAACCTGCAGAACAACAACACACTCTTCACTCTCAGTTCAGCAGAAAAAAGATCACACACGTGTATTACACATTCAGTCTATTACACGTGTATTACACACTCAGTTGCTAAATCTAGCAATAAAATTGCCAAGTTGATAACATTAGCACAAATGAAGATAGTTAGAAAAATATTGAATCTCTGTGAGGCCATATAAAGAAATATAAAGCTCATATTATCCTAAAAGCTGTAAAGCACTAATTTGAAGTTAAATTTTTTTATATTTTTCTCACACACAACTATGGTTTTGCTTTAAAAGACACTGATTTATCAACTGGGGTCTTTTTGGATTATAGCGGTTTGTTTTGCATTTTCTTTGAAGCATTAAGTCTTGAGGTTACTATCCATTTGCCTTATATGAACTCAGAGATGTTTTTTTTTTTTTTCTAATCTAATATAACCATAATATACATAATTGTTTCAATGGAGCTTAACACTGAATATGATCTTACCTCAGTTTCTCCAGTTTACAGTGAGGATCCTTCAGTGCTTCAGAGAGCAGCTTCACTCCTGCATCTTCTATAGTATTCACAGACAGATCCAGTTCTCTCAGCTGTGAGGAGTTTGATCTCAGAGCTGAACTCAGAGCAGCAAAACCTTCGGCTGTGACGCCACACTTATACAACCTGCAGAACAACACACTCTTCACTCTCAGTTCAGCAGAAACAATCACACAAACACAGACTATGATTTTAAATGATAAATCTGTTTGTGTTACATCTCAGGATGTATTATTATTATTATTTTGTCTCATGTCTGAGGGGATGTTTACACACCATTTTAAACTAAAAACTTTTAATTTTCATGAAAATGGCGTTTCAGTTGGGGGGGTGCTTGAAAACAAAGTTTTAAAAACGGGTTTCAAAATACAATTTCTTTGGAAACAATATAGTTATGATCTCTGAGTAAAGATGTAATTTTTTGTGAAGACTGTGATGTCACACAGATGCATATTACGTGTTCAGTCTACAGGCTGTGAGTTTCTTTACAAAGTGACATCAGCAAGCTTGGCATGAATAATACAGCATTTTTAGTAATTTCTGTCCATGTGATTGTTTTGACAATGTTGTAGTCTGTATGCAAAACTTTTTAAAAATGCAGAGGAAGACTTTTCTGTTAACATATCCTAAGAGTTGTGATTGTGTGGTTATGGTTGTATGTTGTGTGTCTACTGTCTCTCTCACTTCACCTGCTTTCAGACCAAATCATCGCAGCTGCATCTTAACCCTTAACCCTCTGGAGTCTAAGGGTATTTTTGGGGCCTGGAGAAGTTTTGTCATGCCCTGACATTTGTGCTTTTTTCAGTTTCTTATAAATATCTAAATGGCTAAAGTCTAATCTCACTGTAATCAGCACAAACTAGGCTATAATAATATGTGAGCAGCATGTATGTACATGATTGTGTTTTTGAGAAAAAAAATGTTATGCGTGGTTAGTGAAAAACTAAAAATGTTAAATCACTTGAATAAGGCAATAAAACACATACAGAACATTGGTTCCCAGGAATTTTGAGAACTGGAGCTTGTAGCCTAAAATATTTTTTTTCTAAATGATGTGAAAATCATCTTGTTTACTCACTTACAGAAAACAATATATTGATTTAAATTTTCTAAGACACTTTTTGTTGGTAAAAGTCATATGCGAGTAGGCGTCAACTATCATGAATTCACACCTGAGAAGACAAAGGCCTGCATAATGAGCTGCATAATGAGCCATTCAGTCAGCTGTGTCACTGAGAGGGATGAGTTACAAGAAAGAATGTGTGGACAAAATAAATGTTTGCAGTTTATTTAGAATATATTTAATTATCCCACAACATAATTGAATATTCACTTGTGAGTGCAGTTAAACAGTTTATTAGGAAAAATCAAAGCTGACTTTCAAACTGAATTTTTTGCATCATTACTCCAGTCACACAATCCTTCAGAAATCCTTTTAACAATCTTATTTTCTCCAAAAAACATTTATTGTTTATTATTTATCATCATCATTATTATTATTAATATTATTATTATTAATGTTGAAAAGAGCTGAGAATATTTTTTTAAAGTTTTTTAAGGGGGGATAAATTGAAAGAACAGCAATGATTGTTACATTTGTTACAGTTACATTTATTGTTACATTTATATTATTTACATCAGGCTTTTGAATGGTATAGTAGTGTATATTGTTATTAAAACTTCATAATATTCACTTGATTATACATTTAGTCAGGAATTATAGTTTGGAAAAAGTCTAACTAGTAAAATGTTTACACGTTATGTGAAAACTAGTACAAGTATATAAATAAATAAGAGACTTACTCATGTTTATGATCTCTGCTGAATAAAGTGCTTCATTCTTTTTTTCTAAGGAAATCCAGATCTCAAATCCTCAACCACATCACATCTTTTTGGGGTGAATTATTTCTTATTCCCTCTCATCGCGAAGCAAACAGTAAAATAAAAAAAAAACTAGAAGAACAGTCTCGCTGTTGTCTTCTGTTGTGTGGGCGTATTCAAAAGCCACGCGCTTCAGTGAAACATTTGAATCTCAAAAGCGCGCTCGGCACGGGGGCGTGGTCGCATTAGAAGATAACGAAGGGAGACGTGAAAAACGGACATCGCGTTGTTTTCATATGGATTACTTTATCACAGAATATTTGTTTCAGCAGCACTTGTTTAGTTTAAAAGTAGACATGTCAGGCTTTCTATAGATATCTCTCTCATGTCTCTTCGTTGAGTATTCACTGAGTTACAGTTCATTTTAATGACGCATTTGTAACTGAAGATCAGCGCAGACAAAGGCTGCAGACAGCACTCCTTGTTTGTTATCTTTATTTTATAAGTGCACAAAGTTTTTTTGTTATTATGTCTGTATACAAAAAAAAGTAGACCCTTTACAGATTCGATTGATGTATTGCTCTTATCTATACGATCAAAACTGAAAGTGTAATTTAAGTTCTTTTCGGGGTTATCAGGAGAAAATACCCCAAAACGCGTATACGCGTTAATCGACTCCAGAGGGTTAAAAGAGCTCTTAAGGTCCCAAATTGTCAGGAGTACTGACGAGGACTTTTAAGAGGCTTAAGAGTTTCTTTAGCAGTGGAGAAAATGGACGAAACATGAAGAGGGAGAAGAAATGTGTTGCACAGAATGCATGACAAGTGAGTAAATAAGACACTACACATTAGATTGTGCAGGGATCATGTTTGTGACCGATCTAAGAGACACGATAACATCTCCAACACCGCGCAGAAATGCCATAATGTCAGAAATAAAAGTAATCACTACATTAATGACCTTAACATATTTGGCAACTGGAAAAACGCAGCAGTGATAATGTGGGTCTGTCATGTTGGGTGATATGGTCATTTTTCAAATCGCCATATCGTCAGCCCGTGAGATCGACGATACACGATATTATCGTGCATGGGTGGAGCAAGAGAGAGACTCTTTGTGAGCCTATTGTGCAGGTGAGAGAGAGAGCCTATGCACGCAGGTGCGCGAGAGAGAACCTATGGAATCACCAATAATCAAAAAAATATACTTTCAAACATACTGATAAACTAGCGTTAAATATAAAAATACTGTGTTTAAAACAGCTAGTTCATATATAGTTGGACGCAACGGTCATATCGCGTGTCCTGTGACAAATTTGCCGCATCTGCGCATGGAAGTTATCAGTCTAAATGTTCTGCAAAATCAGTCAATGGTGAAAATCAATAGTAGATTTCATTTAAAGTCCAACAGTTTAACACTAATATTGGACATAAACGAACACTTTACATCTGGGACGATGGCGCCGTTGTGTGTGGCATGCCGTCTACTGCTTGCTCTCGTTTATACATTTTATGATTTTATATTTATCTTTTGTAATCACTGGCTGTAATATGTTGCTGGTTTATGACCGCCAAACACTATTAAACATTCGCATGGCTATAGACTCCGCCAAGAGCGACATTGCTGCGCCTGTCCGAATTCCCCTACCTGCCCTCTCATATCTCCCTCCTCACCTGTGTTGGCATCCCGCCAATTTTCCCTGGAGGCGGCGGCGTCGGAGGAAACGAGGCAAGTGGGGTGGAGCTGCTGTTTGGCTGAAATCTCTTACACAGTCTCCGCCTATGTGTATTGGTCTCATGCTGGCCTATGAACGCACCCTTTTTTGTCCTGTGAGCGCCTCTAATCGGTGGCTTCTACCTGTTGTTCCACCCTTTTCGTCGGTGCCGTCACGTGATCTCTCCCCCCGCATTCGTCGCTGTGGAGTGAATACTTTCAACCTCCGACCGCTAAACCGATCCACACAGCCCGAAAAAGGTGCATCGCTACTTAAGGTGGCTTTGATCAACGCACAGTCAGTGGTGAACAAGACATTTTTATTAAACGACTTCTTTACGTCTCACGCCCTGGATATCTTATTCATTACTGAAACTTGGATTAAACCTGGTGAGTTAAGTCCGTTCACTGAACTGGTTCCACAGGACTGTAACTTTTTAAAATTCTCCTCAGCTATCAGGTTGCCAAACAAGGATTTTCAAGAGAGTCAAGGAGTTTCTGGGGGATATTGTTACCAGCCATGACAGAATCTTAATCTTGGGAGATTTTAATATCCACATATGCTGTGACTCTAAGCCACTCTCTAAAGAGTTTCGAAGTCTCATTGACTCATTTGATTTTGACCAGTGTGTGTTTGGCCCCACTCATATTCAGGGTCATACTTTTGAATTTTATCACTATTTTATGTAACACTACTAGGCCTAAAGCCTTATTCACAATAATTGATTATGCTCTCAATCCCACTATTAATCATTTTCCTGTGACATCTGTTTCTCTTTGTGAGGATTTTGCAAGATATTTTAATGATAAAATTTCACAGATAAAATCTCTATTGCCTTTGTCAGCCTATACACCACTTGATGTTCCTCTCTGCTCTTCTACATGGTCTGTCTTTAAGCCTATCACCTTGGACTCTCTTAATGAGATTGTTGCTGGTTTAAAACCTGCTAGCTGCCCTCAGGATGTGATTCCCACACATTTTCTTAAGCAAGTTTTTCAAGCTATTGGCCCTGATTTGTTGTTTGTCATCAATAAATGTCTTTCTACTGGGACTATACCTGACTGCCTTAAACATGCCTCTGTTCTGCCTCATCTTAAAAAAATAAATTTGAATCCTACTCTTTTGAGTAATTTTCGCCCAATCTCAAATTTACCTTTCCTCTCAAAAATTTTAGAAAAAGTGGTCCTGAGCCAACTTTTGCCTTTTTTGAATGATAACAATATACACAAGAAATTTCAATCTGGTTTTAAAGCCCGTCACAGCACTGAATCGGCCCTCTTAAGAGTTATGAATGATGTAATGCTTACCACTGATACTGGGCAGTCTGTGGCTTTGGTCTTGCTAGACCTTAGCTCTGCATTTGACCTGGTCGATCACAACATTCTCTTATCATGTCTAGAAAAATTTGTGGGCCTTCGGGGTACGGTGCTCCAATGGTTTCACTCATATTTAACAAATAGGAGTTACTCTGTCTGCCTCAGGCACCATTCTTCCTCTAATAAACAGCTAAGTTCTGGTGTGCCTCTGGGCTCTATTCTTGGCCCGGTACTATCTAATCTCTACATGTTACCTTTTGGTTCTATTATATCTAGATATGGTGTATCTTTTCATCTGTATGCTGACGACACACAAATTTATCTGCCTATAAAGCGTGATGATAAGCTTGCCTTTAAGCCTATATTTGACTGCTTAGACGAACTGAAACTCTGGCTTGCTAGTAATTTCTTAAGTCTTAATGAGAGCAAGACTGAAATTATCTTATTTGGTTCAAATGATCACAGCACTCATGATGTTGATCTCGATACTCTGTTACCTTACAGTACCACCTGTGTTCGGAATCTGGGGGTTTTGCTTGATAACAGTCTTAAATTTGATAAGCAGAAGGTTAAGCCCTTTTTGTCTGGTAAGAACCTTGAAACTGTCATGCATGCATTTGTAACGTCTCGCCTAGACTTTTGTAACTCTTTGTATATTGGTGCCTCTCAGACTTGTGTCACACGCTTACAGTTACTTCAAAATGCCGCAGCCTGGCTCCTCAAAGGGAAGCGTAAATGTGATCACATTACACCAGTTCTGATTTCGCTTCATTGGTTACAGGTCAAATACAGAATTGATTTAAAAGTTTTGTTATTTGTTTTTAAGTCTTTGCGGAACCAGGCACCACAGTACCTATCTGAACTACTGCATCCACCTTCTCAATCTAGATCACTTAGATCTAGGAACTCTGATTTACTATATGTTCCTAGAACCAGACTTAAAAACAGGGGTGATCGCGCATTTGCGGCCATCGGTCCTAAGTTATGGAATAGCCTTCCAGCCTACATCAGATCCGCCCAAACCTTATCAACTTTTAAATCTGCCCTGAAAACCTACTTTTTTCCATGGCTTTCAATATTCCTTGACTCATATTGGCATTAATTTCTTTTGTAACTAGCTGTTCTCCTCTTTATTAATTTTTTTTTTTAATTTATCTTACTTTTATTGTTTCTCTAGTGCTTAAATTCTGTGTCATTATTGTCAACTTCTTTTAGCCTTGTAAAACACTTTGGTCAACACCAGTTGTTTTTAAATGTGCTATATAAATGAACTTGTGTTGAATTGTATATTGTTAAATATAAAGTGTTCAAAACAGGTAAGTTCATATATTAGAAGTTAAGTTGAATTGAACTGATGCATCAGTCATACAGCACTCCGGACCGCGTGCCTCATGACGAGCTCGACGCACCACCACAGAAACAAGAATGAGATGCATTCTAACATAACTGTGGCATCAAACTCAGTTAGTGAGGGCTCGTTTAAAATATTGCACATATATAGGCCGTTCAGATTACTTGTTAAAGTGCAATGAAATACCTTATATCTGCAGACGATGTACGTCTGTTTGTGGATGGAGACTTTGTAACGGCCAAAACTATGTATTTTGCATGCATCACATTATAGTGCGGTGTGTCCTTTAAGAGACTGATCACTTAACTTATAATGCACACTATGTGGTGATGACGTAGAAGGACTACTTGAGAACCACTATGGATGATAGGCTGCCTTGTTATTATTTTGTCCTTACTTTATTTGTAACGCCAAGAAAGAGTTAATCTCTCATGTATGAGAAGAGCGCGTTGCCGTGTACCAGCCATTAAATGTGTCAAACAACAACAACTCCTTCACCAACTACATCATCTAATACACTTAATCAGTTATCGTATTCAAATCATTACAAATTATACACACACTACAAAATATAATACTCATTTTAAAACACTGTTTTATTTTTGATTGTGTAATGCGGTGCTGAAGTGAAACAGCTGGGCAGTTTGATAGCCGAATTATAATAGGCCGCCTAATAACAATAATAATAGTTATTATTATTATTATTATTATTTTAATTTAATACATTAATAGGAGAATGAGCCTAATATCGTCTTGACTATCGATAGAGACATCTGCTATCGTCAATATCTCTATCTACGATACACGATTCTATCATCTAACAACCCTAGTCTGTCACAACCTTCTATAAGCAAAGAGATCACACAAACAGTTACAGCACTTTCAGAACCTTATTGTGTCGCTGTTCATTTCCTATAAATATGTTAAGTATGAATATATATACATATGTAATGTGTGTGTGTGTGTGAGAGAGAGAGAGTATGGTAAAACAGAAAAAAATTATGCCTGTAATTTCAAAGTGAAGGCTTGTAATAGACACAACTATTAAGGGCCCCCTTTTATTTCCTTCTTGGACAACCAACCAATCACAGCCTTCAAAAGACTGTGTCATACCTAGAAACAGGGTCAGCCCCACCTCCTGACTAAGATAAAAGTTTTTGTATTTTCCTTGCTCAGAATTGCTCTCAGATTGGTCCTGAATCACTTTTAAGCTTTTAAGACTCCTAGTTAGACATTTTTAAGCTAAATTAGAGAAGATTCTTAGGGTGCTTTCACATCTAGCACTTTTGGTGCATACCCGGGTTCGATTGACGCCAGAGTTCGGTTTGTTTGGATGATGTGAACGCTGTCTTCCGTACTCTGGGGCACACCCGCGAACCGTACCCGAGTCCACTTAAAAATGGTGGTCTGGAGTACAGTTCATGTGAACTCTGGTACGGTTCGCTGCTGATGTAAATGCAATAGAACCAAATCACGGAAGTGAACCGCTATTAATGACTATTATTTGATGAAAATGTGTGTTTGTGTGTGTGTTTCACTCACTTTCCTGGCAAGCGTGATTGAGGCGCTGCAAGAAGAGAGATGTATGTCTCATTTCTGTTCACCTTTTGTGTTCTTAAGATCATTTGCAGTACATTTGTAAGACATACGCAAGTGCCGTTATGTACCGAAGATTTGTATACAAAACAAACAGTTCAAAAAAAGTGCAGAGAGAAATGTTATGCATTTGCCGCCTTCTCCTGCGCCGTCGTTACTAAGCAACGGGGTAAACAGCTGCTGGCTTGATGAAGCAAGCGAACCACGGTTCAGACCCAAATAATATAATATGAATGCATTCCAGCGAGGGCAGGGGGAGGGGGAGCAATCGAACTCTGGTTTGGACCAGGCAAGCGAACCAAGTGTGACAGCACCCTTAGAAGCTTTAAGAATACAGGCCCAGATGTAAACATGCTCAAAATGTCCAGGTCTGGGGTCCCCAGGACAAGTTTGAAAACTGAGCTCTTCTCTGGGTTGTAGTGTGTTTGTTTCTGCCAATAGTTGGTGTGGACTAGCAGTGTTTGTGCACTTGACAGAGCAACAGCAATCACTGTGTTTCAGCTAGCAGGTAGAACTGACTGATCTTTCTTTTGACTTACTTTCAACTGTGGTTAAAGGTGCAGTGTGTAATATTTAGGGGAATCTATTGAAAGAAAAGCAATATAATATACACAACTATGTTTTCAGAATTTGTATAGAGACCTTACAAAATGAACCGTTATGTTTTTATTACCTTAGAATGAGCAATTTCTATCTACATAAACCGCGGGTGCCCTTAGATGGAAATTGTTTTTTTGCCCCGCCATGTTTCTACAGTAGCCCTAAACAGACAAACTGCTCTGCAGAGTGTGTTTCATCACTATGTTGTTCTTGTGAAAACACTGACACAATGATGAACAAGTAACATTAATATTTGCATTAACATCGGTTAACTGAATAATTAAGGGGGCAGTCGTGGCCTAACAGTTAGAGTGTTGGACTTCCAATCCAAGGGTTGCAAGTTCGAGTCTCGGGCCGGCAGGAATTGTAGGTGGGGGGAGTGAATGTACAGCGCTCTCTCCACCTTCAATACCATGACTGAGGTGCCCTTGAGCAAGGCACCGAACCCCCAACTGCTCCCTGGCCGCCGCAGCATAAATGGCTGCCCACTGGCTCTGGGTGTGTGTGTGTGTGTGTTCACTGCTGTGTGTGCACTTTGGATGGGTTAAATGCAGAGCACAAATTCTGAGTATGGGTCACCATACTTGGCTTTATGTCACATCACTTTCACTTTTTTTTGTCACTTTAAGTAAATATAATTCCTTAGTTAATCTTTGTAAAAAAGACTCATTCTCTGCTGTCTCAGACGATGACATCTTTGTCCTATGTCAGCCACCGTAGTTTCTCTATGTGCAGTTCAACCTCATCGCTAGATGCTGGTAAAATTTACACACTTTAGGGCTCGACATTAACACTTGTCCGCTTGTCCGGGACAAGTGGATTTTGTGAAGGGGCAAGTGAAAGATAATTTTATTTGCCTGACCGGACAAGTAACCTGATCAAAATTTTAATAACAAACAATAACTAGGGCAGCACCGAAACTTTGGCAAGAATGATTCTGATTTTATTACTTTCAGTGTAAACGGTGACTAATAATGGGTAATGTATTGACAGTATCAAGGTCACGTCAGTTGAGGCTCGTGCAGCCGGTCTGACTCGCGGAGAAATCAACACTATAAGAACAGCACACACAAAGAAACAAACATACTGAGGTAGAAATAAAGATAAATATTCTATATAATATATGCAACATCACATGACCAGGAGTGATTTTTTCCTGACTTTCAGCTCGATTGCACATATTGATTTTATACAACTTTAGTTAAATAAACAAGTAATATTAACTGACTTACGTTTTAGACACATTATGTATTGTTTTTGCTCCATTTCACTAATGAAAATCGTTCTAAGCAAAGCCACAGCAGAAGAGTCGTGCATCTCCGAGCAACACACAACAGTCTTTCGTTACTAAATGATTCAGCATTTTTGAAAGAGTCAATGATTCAGTGAGCCATTTATAAAAACGGTTACTTGCTTCATATACTGAATGAATCAGCCAACTAATTAATAAATCAACAAGACACCAACTACTCACCACCTACTGGTGGTTTAATTTCATATTTAAAAGTATCATTGCATTTTTCCAAACTTTCATATTTGTATGTTAAAAAAGTAAAACATTAATCTAATAACATTATTTATGCATTTGGACAGATGGAGTTTGTTGATACTGATTTCATTTGAATAGTAACAATCATATTGCTACAACGACCCGGTCCTGCAGATTTGCCTTATACAACATTAGGAAGATTAGACCCTTCCTGTCAGAGCAAGCCACCCAACTTCTTGTCCAAGCTCTTGTTCTCTCCAGACTGGACTATTGCAATGCTCTCCTGGCGGACCTTCCTGCATGTACGAATCAAGCCTCTACAACTGATCCAGAATGCAGCAGCGAGGGTTGTCTTCAATGAGCCAAAAACAGCTCATATTACTCCTCTCCTCATCAGGTTACACTGGCTACCAGTAGCCGCTCGCATCAAATTCAAGGTACTGATGCTTGCCTACAAAACGACCACTGGCACGTCGCCAACTTACCTAAACTCACTAGTTCAATCTTATGCACCCTCCAGAAGTTTGCGCTCTAGAAGTGAACGACGCCTTGTGGTGCCATCCCCAAAGAGGTTCAAAATCACTCTCACAGACTTTTTCCTGGACTGCTCCCAGCTGGTGGAATGACCTCCCGATCTCAATTCGAACAGCTGATTCTTTACTCATTTTCAAAAAACATCTAAAGACTCATCTTTTTCGCCTGAACTTAACCAACTAATACTAGTACTTACCTTTTTCTTTTTCTTGTCTATTATCATATTCAAAAAAAAAAAAAAAAAAAAAAAAAAAAAAACCCTGGCTACGTGCTCTGTACTAGACTAACTGAGACTTGTCATAGCACTTGTTTACCGTTGTTGTTCTCTTTGTCGTTGATCTGATTGTTTCTAACTGTTCTCATTTGTAAGTCGCTTTGGATAAAAGCGTCTGCTAAATGATTAAATGTAAATGTAAATGTAAATATAGTGTCTTATTATTCTAACATAATGTTTTGATCCTGATTAAGGTAATACCTGATAGAGCACTGATGAGACTGCTTCAGAATAAATTACATTTGCGGCAAAAAAAAACAAAAAAAAATTGTTTTCCCCGGACAAGTAACATTTTTACTTGGACAAGTGAATGATTGATTTACTTGTCCGAAGGACAAGCTGATGTCAAAGCTTAATGTCGAGCCCTGCTTTTTTGTTTTAACCTTTAACGCGTCACCCTGAGTGCCATTATGGACAATACCATGATGCATGTGTGTGACGTAGAGCACACTGTGCCTTGTTTAGGAGCAGAGGAAAACACACATGTGACGTGGTTCTGTCCATAACGGTGACTAGAGTAACACAGAGGAGAAGAATTGTTGAAGTAGTTATTTTTGTTTTCTTTGCACACAAAAAATATTCTTGTAGCTTCGGAAAATTATGGTTGAACCCGTGATGTCACATGGACAACTTTAACGATGTCCTCACCACATTTTTTTTGCCTTGACCGTGGTAGGACACTTCCTTTCAGTTACGTGACTGGCTCGAAGACCTGGAGGGCAAAACATCCATAGAACTGCAGCATAAACCTGTCAATTTCCCATCTGTTTCACAGCCGCAAATATTTTGATCACCTCTCAAAAGAATAAAACAAAGGTATGTGAACAAAATGCAAGTTTTGGCCTTTTGCAATCCATATTAAGCACCTGCAGCAATTTTTAAATCATTAAACAGTTAAACACTTAAAGGGGCTTAATATATTTAAAACAGAAATATTCTCTATAGTAAGGATGCATAGTTTATAATGGTTTTCTATGGGAAACCATTTAATGTGAAACTTTGCACATTGCGTTTATATTCTAGCTTCATCTGCTTGCCTCTACAAAATATACATAAGGTGTTTACTGAATTTCACCCTTTAATATCTGTGTTTTACTACATTACTACAAACTGAGTAAAAATAACTGGTGGTCAGTGGAGCAGAGCTTCGTTTTGTCCTCCAGGTGTGTGTTTCTATAAGAGTGTAAAGTCAGGTGAAAAATATCAATAGAGGATCAGAAAGCTCTTGGATTTCATGAAAATATCTTTATTTGTGTTCCAAAGACGAATGAAGGTCTTACAGGTTTGGAACAACATGAGGGTGAATAATTAATGACAGAATTTTCATTTTTGGATGAACTATCCCTTTAAGATTATTCTTAAGAATATAAAGAAAAGTTTTATGCATATGGGTCCTGGTGCCTTATTCATAAAATATCTTAAGGCTAAAAGTAGCTCCTAACTTACTGATTTAGAAGAAACTCTCAAAAGTAATGGGCCTCCTAAATATTTCACAAAGTGTTTTAACACTAAAAACAGCTCCTAAATCTGTGAAAAGTTAGGGGCAGCAGCAGACTGGCCATCTGGAGCACTTAGAGTTTTCCCGGGGGCCGGTGCATAAATATATATAAAGAATGAATTATAGTAAGTGTATGTAGTCTATATCCCTCAATCATCTAATACGAATGACCCGTGGGTCAGCAGCAGCTCAAATGTGCTTCTTTAATATCAAGATTTCTGTTCACAGAAGCTGAGCTGTGAAGCACTTGATGAGAGCTGAAGTAAGATGTGAGCAGCTAAACATGACGAGACAATTCTGCAATATTTACCAACTGTTTATGATAAAAAAAGTGAAACAACATTCATTTTCAGGGATGTAAACTACTATTAACCTTTTTGCATTTCTCAGAATTTAATGCTTTTCACGTGATTCATCACAATATACATAGAAACATTAACGCAACTGTTTTCACCAGAGATGAGATAAGTGTGAATGTTTTTGTTTTTCTGTCCAGGCTTTTTTTTTCTGTAATTTATGCATCTAAAAAAAAAAACTACAACATCATTTTCAAACTTACTCTATAACATTGTAAATCTGAAGACCTTTGCTTTCAATGCCACGATTAGGAAAGTGATATATATTATAATAAAAATATAATTTACTAATTAGTTCACAATCACATATATTATTTTATACACACACTGGCGGTCAAACGTTTGAAATAATCAATTTTTAATTATTTTTTGAGAGAAGGCTGAATTTATTTGATAAAAATATAGTAAAAACAATAATATTATGAAATATTACACACAAAATTCTGGTTTTCTATTAAAAATATTTTAAATGTAATTTATTCCTGTGATCAAAGCTGAATTTTTTATCAGCCATTACTCCAGTCTTCAGTTTCACATGATCCTTCAGAAATCATTTTAATATACTGATTAATTTAAAACAGTCCACATTCTGCACTACATTCCATGTCTTCTAGAGCAGAGCAGAGCATTGTGTCATATAGCATTTAACTTTAGTAAAGTTAAACTGTCCATCTATGTAAAACAGATGTGTTAAAATTCTTCAAAATTGTTTACTATTTGAGCTACCTGTATCTGTGCCTATATTTGCCGTATACACCAGGAAAGACTATAATGTAAAGAAGCCAGTCATTAATTAATATTACTGAAAAGAACATCAATTAGCAAAAAAGATAGCAATTTTATTACTGTATTGTGTTACACTGTTATGTCAGTAATTGATGTTATATGGTTAAGTACATAATGAGCAGGTGTGTTTATGGAGTGGTGTGTTTGGAACCGGGTGTGGAGGGCCGATCTGTGCCCGAAGGTCCAGGGCCACATTTTAGGCCCAGCCCTCCCCTGGTTACAGGAAATCAAGAGAACTACTAAGTCACTAAGACCGAAATCACAAACCATCATAAAATGGCTGTTTCAGGCAATCCTCCTCAGAACAAAACATTTGAGGAACATTTCACAATAATTTCCCTTTAATTTAATTATATTTTTCTTTACATGTACAAGCTAGGCGAGAAGTAATCAATAGTGAGCCTTTATACATATTTAAATCATTTATTAGATATATTAGATATTTTACTTATTTATTAATAAGCTAGTATTTCTGAGTCATTGTCTGATGCAGTGATGAAGTTAGGGTTAGGGTATGATGCTGACTCATCATCTCTGCAGTACAGTGACGTGCCTTTAGGGAGAAATACACCTTTCATACAATTACATCACCAGAGAGTATCTGTTCAATTTGAATTGGTTTGTTTAGACATTTCTAGCTTTTTACAAATATATTTGTCACGCCTGTGAGGCTTTTTTTTTTTTTCATTTTAGTGAAGTGCTCCAGTTCACGGTGACAGAGACAGCAGAAAGCGCATCCTGTTTGTTATCTTTATTTTAAAAAAACCACAATGTTTAGTTAATATTGTGAGTGCACACAAATAAAAGTAGAATGATGTATTACACTGATCTGTGTGAGTAAAAACGACGACAGATTTTATGTTGTTTCCACAGTTATCAGGAGAAATGCCAGTGATCTACTACTGTGGGCTAACAGCTTCTACACAAACTCTCAGTAGTGCACTTTTATCCAGGTTAACACTAGAGCGAGTGGCTATGAAAAGCTGCTACAACTTACATGTTTTAATTTGCAAATGATCATTTGATTTTTTTGTAAACTTCAATTGTGTTCATTTGAAAGCCAAAATTCATATAGATGTGGGACGACATGAGAATGAGTAAATGACAGGAATTTCATGTTTGGGTGAATAATATATTATTATATAATTTAGTATTATTATGCATAATTGTTTCACTGGAGCTTAATACTGAATATGTTCTTACCTCAGTATCTCCAGTTTACAGCGAGGATCCTTTAGTGCATCCGTGATCAGCTTCACTCCTGAATCTCCTACTTCATTCACAGACAGATCCAGTTCTCTCAGCTGTGAGGAGTTTGATCTCAGAGCTGAACTCAGAGCAGAACAACCTTCATCTGTGAGGCCACAATCCCTCAACCTGCAGAATAACACACGCTTCACTCTCAGTTCAGCAGAAACAATCACACAAACACAGACTTATGATATTAGATTATAAATCTGTGTGTGTTACATCTCAGGAGGTATTTTTATTATTTTGTCTCATGTCTAAATGTATAATTACACACCACACACAAACTAAAAAAAAAAACTTTGAAAACAAGTTTTAAAAAACTGTTTTTTTCATGAAAATGGCATTTCTGGGCTTTGAAAACAAACTTTTGAAAACTGGTTTGAAATGCTTTTTTTTCTTTTATTTTTGACTTATTTTATGATCAGATATTTTTCTTTTTAAATACAACAATGAAATAATGATCAATTATATAGATTTATAAAAATTACATTTTAATTTAACTTTATTTTGAAATTTGTAAAACTACACATTCTGAACAAGTTTGATGCAGTGTATTTGGTAGTTAGTTAATATGCACCTAACTGATCAAAAATTACAGGAACAAGCTAACGATATGTATTATAAATGAACAATCATTACAGAACCAATGCAGCTAGCAGCTTAGTTCAAATGTGTGAACTGCTAAACACATATCACATTTTTATTGTCACTTTTCAAAAGTTGCCAAATAAATTTTAAAAACTACAAAATTTGTTCCAAAAGTTCCAAGTTTGAAAAAAAGGTTCCAAGTGTAGTCTAAAAAGATGCTAAGTTGGCAACATGAACACAAATTAAGAGTCTCTTAATTAGATCTCTGTGAGCTCATATAATGAAATATAAAGTGCATATCAGTCTTGTGAAGTTGTGAAGCTCGTTCTGAAGCTGATTTGAAATAAAGCAGAAGAAAAGAGTCACTTCTGGCCTGAGCTTCATTATACGCTTATAAAGTTTAAATATTACTTACTTAAATATTGCACACAACCAGGGGCGTCGCTAGTATAAATCTGCTGGGCCCCAGTATAAATCGCAAGTTTAAGTTTTAACAATTTACTTTATTTGTCAATGTATTTGTTTACATCGATAATCACAAAAAAAAAAAGGTCTATATGTGTGATACAGAGTCAGAGATGTTCGGATACATTTGCAGTATATTTAATAAAGAATAGTCAGACAGGCAGTAATCAAACGACAGCGTCAGGAATGTCAAAGTATATCCATAAACAGTAACAATGCCAAGCGGAGGTCAGGTAAGGCGGCAGACAGAGAATCAAGAAACAGGAAACAGTCCGGGGTCAGAACAAGACCTGTGCAGGTGATTAGTCTTAGGTACGGGGCTGATGGGAATTGTAGTCAATACTCAGGCGACGGTGATCTTTGGTGTTCGGAGAGAGCCACAGAGGCGCGGTTTATGACAATATGCGAAGTAGTAACCTAATTCACGCTTGTAAAAGATATGCCGTCCTTTTGCACAGAAATCCATGTGTGCGTCTGTGTTTCCTTCCAACACCTGCAGCACGCAGCATGGTGACGACACGCGGATGAGGTAGTCTATGAAAACATGACCAAACTAAAGTCTCTAAATAATATTGATCCTCTAATTTTGACTCAATCATTATTGGCTCCTTTGTGCAAAGCAGGGAAAGAGAAGCAGAAAGGAGAGATGAGTTTGAGGGAGGTAAGACTTGATAAACAAATTACATCTCCAGCCAGACAGGTCTCAGACATCAGACAACCCTCTACATTGCGAGTAAATCTGTTTCAGGAGTGGCTTAACAAGAGGAATACGACAACTGTAGCCAAATTCCTTGACATGCCTGTGTGTGGTGGCTCTTGATGCCTTGACCCCAGTCTCAGTCCATTCCTTTTGAAGTTCACTCAAACTCTTGAATCGATTTTGCTTGACAATCCTCATAAGGTTCTCTCGGTTGGTTGTGCATCTTATCCTTCCACATTTTTTCCCTCCACTCAACTTTGTTAACATGTTTGGATACAGCACTCTGCGAACAGCCAGCTTCTTTGGCAATGAATGTTTGTGGCTTACCCTCCTTGTGAAGGGTGTCAATGTCTTCTGGACTACTGTCAGATCAGCAGTCTTCCCCATGATTGTGTAGCCTAGTGAACCAAACTGAGAGACCATTTTGAAGGCTTAGGAAACCTTTGCAGGTGTTTTGAGTTGATTAACTGATTGGCATGTCACCATATTCTAATTTGTTGAGATTGGTGGGTTTTTGTTAAATCTGAGCCAATATCATCACAATTAAAAGAACCAAAGACTTAAACTGTGCACTGAATTTATTTAATACAAAAATTTCACAATTTGAGTTGAATTACCGAAATAAATTAACTTTTCCACTACATTCTAATTTATTGAGCTGCATCTGTAAATGATATTCTTTGATGTATTTCCCTGTCAAAATAACTGCGTAGCCTTCGGAATTATTCAGCTTTTAAGAACTGGGCGTAGCTAATGCGCAAGCGGCAATCTCATTGGCTGACGCTCACCTATTATCATCCCTGTTTTGATTTTAGCAAATCACGAACGCAAAAAATCAGTCCGGCGAGAAAAAAAAATGTACTAGCCAATGGACATTCAATTGCCAAGGAGGGTTGTCAGAGGAAAAAGTCTCAGGAAAACCTGTCAAGTCTGTAGTATTGAAGTGTTGCTGAGAAAAACAATTATGGGTTCTGTACTTTCAGATATGAAATTAATATTTAATTCACTAGCTCTTGTTAAGAACTTACATAAAAAGTTGCAAGTAACTTTGGCTGAAATAACTGTTTGCTATTATAGGCAGTACAGTTTAATAAAAATGCCCTTTATTTTTGTTGCAGCCATAAAATGACTGGTTTCTTGAAATATTGTAATATTCAAATCTTAAAAAGATGTGATTATTCATTGTTGTCATTGTGTAATGTAGAAGAATGCAGATGTGCAAGAAAAAAATTATTACAGGGCCTTACCCACCAATGAGGTTCCCGAGGTCTAGACCTCGGTATTTTTTAATATTTTTTTCACAGAAGTTAATAATTACCTTATATTAATTATGCTTTGGTGCTGCAAATTTTGATAGAAATTTGATAGAAATTCACCATCCCCAAAAACTCTTGCAGTGCCTTGGTTGTGTGGGGAACAGGGAACTTTGTAATAGTCTCAATTTGTCTGGTAGGGGAACTGCGCCCTCGCTTGTGATTTGGTGGCCAAGAAAGACGATAGCAGTCAGGCCAAACTGACACTTGGCAGGGATAATTATCAAGCCATGTTGGCCGAGGCAAGCGAACAGCAATTGCAAATGAGTTAGGTGCTCTCTTCTGGAGGCACTGGCGACTAAAATGTCGTGCAAGTACACAAATAAAAAATCCAGGTCTTGTAGGATGGAGTCTGTCATGTGCTGAAAGGTTTGTGCTGCATTTTTGAGTCCAAAAGGCATCTGCAAAAATTCAAAAAGCCCAAATGTTGTTATCACCGCTGTTTTGGGGATGTCCTCCTTGAAGACTGGCACCTGATGGTAACCTCAAATAAGGTCCATCTTCAAGAAAAGATTTCCCAGCCAGTCGGGCCGAAAAATCCTGAATGTAAGGAACTGGGTATCGGTTGGGCGTGTTGATGTCACTGAGTCGACGATAATCTCCACATGGGCGGTAACTCCCATCCGCTTTGGGGACTATGTGGAGGGGCGAGGCCCAAGGACTGTTAGAGCGTTGCACTATACCCAGTTTTTTAGGGATGCACCGATATGAAAATTTTGGTCAATACCGATAACCGATAATTCTTTAAATATGAAAGCCAATAACCGGTATGTTGGCTGATAAATCTAAATCCACATTTTTACATAATTTTTGAGAGCCTGATTACAAAAAAAGTCTCATCACTAAAAGGCCTTAAACACTTCAACATAAATCAAACATAAAGCAGCCTTACAAATAAATAAAATAATGCTTAAATAATGGAAAGAAGTTACTGGACAACATTACTTGCATGTAAAAAAAATAAGGCGATAAGACGATGGAGTGTGTTGAAAGAGGTCCAGCATGTAAGGACTATAGCCAGAGATATTGTCAAAATCATTAAATATTGTCATTATTAAGAGTATTTGGCATTCCCAATTAATGTAGACCTGTTATTTTCTGTCTATTATTATTAGGTTACTTTTATTATTAAATTAATATTACAATTAATTTGCTTCGCAAGAATTTCATAGCGCATCACTGCATAACTGACACACTGTGACTCGCAGCCTGTGAGGAAAATAAAAAATTAGGCTATTAGCTTAGGCTACTCCTCAATGAAAATGTTTAAAAATGTCTTTTAAAACAGGTTTATTATAGCCTACAATGAATTATAGGCCTATAGCCTAATTAAAATTGTTACACTTCAGTGTAACAATTTTATGCACCAACTTTCAAAAACAACCTGTTCAACACGAATAATGTTTCTTCTCATTGTTTTCACTATGTTCGGGCCTGAAGAGAAACATTAAAGAGATAAATTAAAACAGTTAGATATACCACATATTAAGAGATTCATCTCTCGTCATCTCTAAATATGCGTTGTTAATGCGTCGTCAGATGCCGAAAGCGCGGTCAGATTTTACTTTCACTATCATTGTGAAAGACATTCACCGGCATAAGTTTGACTTGCACAAAGTTTGCACGTTGCTTGTATGATATCCACTGGCTCACCTTCGCGGTTTAAAGAAGTAGCATATTTCCAATATTGCAATGCACCCACGCTACAACCTGAATAGTCAGATGTGTCGTGGACATGCTCTGAACCCACTGAAATGCTGCAAACAAACACAAATAATTCACAACTTTTTTTATTACGGTAATGTTCTCTTTATAATATTATGTTTATGACATTCCCAATTATAGTTATTAATGTTGTGCATTGCTGTTGTGCACAAGCTGCGTGTGCTGAAGCTGAAGAGCTGAATGAACACGGTAAACTGAAGTGCTGCCATCTTATTTAACACAGGAAAACGCATCATATATTCAGATATTTATACAACATAAATATAATATTACAACTTATATATGTACAAAAAGACCAAATGCACACAAACTCGAACTAAGTTACATGCTAATCAGAATGTTTAACTTCTGTTGTGGATAAGCTCTTGGCTCTTCCCGCAACAACGCGCTGAAACATGGAAACAAAACTGATTTATATGCATAAAATAAACACAATATTACAACGTACAATTGCACAAAAGACTGTAAATGCACAAGCGAACTTAATTGTGCTAGTCGTGTGGATCCGTTGTGGATGCGTTCTTCCCTTAACAATGCGCTAAAACACGGGCGAACAAAGATTCCGTTACATTATTTTACAGTAGCTAATAATTTCATTATAATATGACAGACTTGCCCTGCACGTTGCAGTTCACTGTATTTTTATTTTCGAAGTGTTTCCAATGATATTTCAAGCAATTAAAAACCATCATGGTGAACAGTGCGCATCTGAAGTGTCTCTGCAGGAAATAATGCGTTATTTATCGGCTCTCAGATATTGTCCAAATTGTCTTATCGGTTCGATAACGATAACAGAAAAACATATATCGGCCGATATCGATATGGTGGCCGATATATCGTGCATCCCTACAGTTTTTCCATGTTAGTGAACTCTGCCTTTGCAACTGTCAGTTTCACTGGATCTAATCGACGGGCCTGGGCATGAACCGGCAGTCCTAATGCAGAGATATGATGTACGACCCCATGGCTGGCCACTGCCGAGGAGAAAGTGGGTTTAGTGAGATTGGGAAATTGACAGAGCAGTCGGTTGAACTCGCAGTCATCTGTCAATGCGCTGGACAGAGTGGTCGTGGGAAAGGTGCTCCTTGAACAACGTAAAACATTGAAAGCTTCCAAAGTGACCAAACAGAAATCAACCACAACAACCAACAATCCAACAGTAAACATGAAACCAGCAACCAGAAGGGGCCTACTCACATCTGCTAACACAAACTCCCATGTAAAATGAAGTCCATTGAAGCATAGTGGTACTAGCCGTTTCCCATAGGTGTGTATTTTGCCTTGACTGGCTGCCTCGAGCGGTGACCCAACCTCGCCCTGCGTCTATCCACTGTTGACGTGGGCAGGATGCTAACCTGTGCTCCCATATCACAGAGGAAATGTCGGCCAGATAACAAGGTCTGTGATAAACAGTAAGTAAGCGAGCAGTGTTATTATCTTCGATGCTACTGACAGATATTGTAGCTCACATTAAATGTGTATGGAGGACGGCACTTTTTGGCTTTCAGCCCAAAACGGGGTGAAAGAAATATAGGCCTTGTTCAGTTGACTGACCTGCAGTGGGAGCTGGCCGCTCATCTGAACCCCATGCTGCTGTTCTCAAAACAGGGTACATAGAAGTAGTTACTTAGTCAGTTGCTGTAAATTTGTGTGATGCTGCCTGATACACATCTGCCAGCTGTGCCAGTTCCCTGTTGTCTGTTACTGTACTGTTTGCAAGAGAAGTACGAACGTTCTTTGGTAATTGTTGTAATAAACAACTCTTTAAACAGAAAGCATGGCTTGTGCTCACCCAGCAGCGCTAGCATGTGGTCCATTAACTCGGACGGTCGTGAATCTCGGAGGCCAGGCAGAGAGACCAAACAAAGTGCTCTTTTGGTCTTTGATAAACAAAAAGTCTTCAACAGATATGCTTTTAGTGTAGAATATTTATTGCGAGCCAGGGGATTTTCCAGAATGCTGATCGCTCGCACAGACGGGGAGCTGCTGAGGGCTGCGACAACATGATAGGATCTTGTGTAGCATCTGCTTTGGATCATGAAAGATTGTTGACTTTATATCTTAGAAATTCCTTTTAGCCTTGTAACATTTGCATATAAATCGTATACATGGCCTCATGTAATATATATATACACATGAGTGCTAAATTGCCAGGGGGTTTTCCCCCCACTATCAAGATGATGTTAAACAGCAACTCTCTGCTCCTCTCCATTGGACTTTAAACACATTCCAGGAAGAGCAAATGACCCCTATGCCAGGCACCAATGGCCTGACTAAACAAGAGTTGGCCTGTCTCCACAATTTCAAAACACATCACACACACACACACACACACACACACACACACACACACACACACATAAAGACGTTTTCTTTATTTTAGACTATAATCAATTAGATACAAATGCATCTGGTATATGCGTGTGTTGTCAGTATGTTTCCCTATTACATTAGTCTAGTTACCACTGTTTATTTGCATTAGTAAAGCTCTAAATGCTAATATTGAGGTGTATGAATGTATCTCTGGTTTAATATCTTCTAAATGTTTCATACTTGGTATCAAAATGATCTGCTCTTTATTCCTCAAATACGCTATGTGATCATGAAATGCATCATACTATTTGTATCATATTTTGGGTAAAACTAGACCAGTTATTCACGCCTGTCATAAAGCATGCAAATGAGGTGTCACAGGGACAAAGCAAAAGAAGAAACGCTTTCCGCTGAGTCTGAAACTATACGCCTTGTTACTAGTCAATCTATCCAAAATGGGTGTTACAGGGAAACCAGATAAAACCTCTTCCACACCCAAAAAGTGTGCTTCTCTTAACTAGCGGTTTCCTGGAGACAACGCATGGGAGCAATGTATTAGTAGTAAAATTATTTTTTGTGGCCAGAGAAATAATTTTACTTACAGTCAATAAACGATTAACATTGTCCGCCCTGCAGACGAACAAATCATTTTATTGTACTATTATGCTATAATGCTACAAGTGATTCCTGAAGATTAATGTGGTTAATAATGACCCGTTATGATTAATTATGTTCATCTCACTTTGAGCTAATTTGTTACACTTGTGTCGTCCGCGGTTATTTCCCGTAAGGAGAACTGAGCTTTGGCATTAGGCAAACCATACGACATTGCAAATAAGTTATTTGTTCTGTATTGGGGTCACCAATACACGGAGTCAAGATTACTGCTTCAGACCAGAGCAGTCGTATATTTATTCTTTTTTTTAAACGTTCTGTGTCTTAACTGCGCATCAACAAAACTCTCTAACTCTTAAAGGGGATGTGTCAAATATGCATGTGTGTGTCGGTGATGTGTGAATTATGTATCAGTGATGTGTGGGTTGCTTGCCCGAACAATATTTAATTTTTATAACAATAAACAAGAAGTTGCTCAACACACAAGAATTTAATTAAGAGACTTACGTTTTAGACACCGTACTACCTGTTTTTTCTCTATTTCACCAACAAAAAATATTCCAAACACAGCCACGGCACTGTTTTGCATCTCTGAGCAACATGATGGTGTTTCGTTCCTGAATTAATCAACTGTTTAAATTAGGGATGTCAAATTTTGATTATTTCCATGATCGATCGTCGTTTAAATTAACGATCAATTAATCGATTAATCATTAACCATAATGCTGCAAAATGCATCTGTTGCAGGCACGCAGTCACCGGCATGACAGGATGTGCAAAAGCCACACACACACACACACACACACACACACACAAAACGCTTTCTCACCCCTTATTATAAAGGGAATTAAAGGGGTTTTAGTCTGAATAAAATGCTAGTAGCAGGATTCTAAAATGAATAGATGTGATTATTTTCATTTCATAAAATGAAGAGCGCGCGCCATACTTTTGAGGTAATTTTACTTTGTTGACCGTTTCCAAACCCGCACGTAGACCGCTGAACGCGCCTCTTTAAATGGTTTTGTGGTGCTCTTTGTTGTATTTTAAAACACAATTGCAGTGTTTTCAACTGACATTATGGTAGCCTATTTAAAATAAAATTATCCCAAACGTAACTGTGGCGCGCATGTGACTGCGCTGCACATTAAGTGAACTACATCGGCGCTGCTGCACCAAAACACTGGCGCGATCCTGCTGGATTCTGTCCTAGAAAATGTCAGATTTTTAATTTTTGCGTTCCGGCGCCTATTTGTTTTTAAAAATCCGACATACAGTGCATTAGATAGTGACAGTGCATGAAGACGAGCGAGCGCGGCTTCGGCTAGATTTATTTGGAGGTTATTGCTCATGTCTCATTCGGCACAAATCCAAATGTTTCCATATTTGTAATGCATTTGAATGTTAAACTATTATTTATAATGTAAACTAGTTTTGTAGGCTACTTAACACGCATTCGCATTAAGCAGTGTGTAAATACATCAAAATGCCACTTCAGATGCAGCTTCTGTGTTGATTTCATTTGCTTGGTAACAGCCCAAATGTTTTATTATTCTAATTCACTGATTAAATGTAAGAATTTGACTCAAAAGATAATAGACACTTTTAGAAAAAATGGCCATATAAAGGTAAAAAAAAAAAGCCCATAAAATGTAAAAAATCTGTTTAAAGTTATTGGAAAAGATTACTTTCTATCAGTGTGAATAAAAAATAATACTCATGTTTAATCATTTTAGACACATGATTTTACTGAAGGCTACCAGGATAATGATAACTGAGTTTATTAAATTCATAAATATAAACTATTTCTTCACTATTTCCAGTTTGTAGCGTGGATCATTCATTGCAACATTTAAGATAATTCTCATGCTTAAGAATCTGTTATCTTGACAAACAATTTATGCTACTACTGCCCACTGATTTGGTTTTAAACCTATATTATTATCCAATTTATGAGCCTTAAAACATCTTAAAATGCACACATTTAGTTTAGGAAAATCAAAACTTTCTCGGGGGAGCATGTCCCTGAAACCACCTACCAATACAATTTTTGGGACATCGGTATTTGTAAAAACCTCCACATGGGCCTGTTTCCACAGTGTATGCCATTTATGCCTTAAACAATGTTAATGTTCATGTTAAGTATGTTAAAGATATAAATATTTTTAAATACATTACCTTCCTTAGTATTGTTGCAATGTAGGAATATTGGTTTAAGCAACACAAGTTTGTACAGTGCATTGTGTTGCACACTTCTTACACACATCAAAAATAATGGGGTCCTTTACACCAGTACAGTTTAAGGTCTAGCAACACCCCTGCACAAACTATATAATTTTTTTTGCTTCAGAAGACATTGATTTATAAATTGGTGTCTTTGTGGATTATAGGTGTGTTGGTTTTTAGATGGTTTTTGAAGCATAAACTTTGAGCTTACCATCCACTTGCATTATATGGACTGAGAGAGATGCATTTTTTATTTTTTTAAACTTGATGGAATGAATTTATATAGATCTGTTATGACATGAGTTCTATTAAATAAGAGAATTTTTATATTTTGGGTGAAGTGTCCCTTTAATGTAAATTACATGATAACAGAACCTAATATATATAATTGTTTTAGTTGAGATTGATGTATGATCTTACCTCAGTTTCTCCAGTTTACAGTGAGGATCCTTCAGTGCATCAGAGATCAGCTTCACTCCTGCATCTTTTGCATTATTCACAGACAGATTAAGTTCTCTCAGCTGTTATCAGATCTAAACCCAAAACATGAACTCACAACATCACAACCTTCATCTGTGACACCACAATTATAGAACCTGCAGAACAACACACTCTTCACTCTCTCAGTTTATATAAAGTTTAACAGCACAACACAACAAATTCACAAATACATAATTTTACAGACTAACACAGGCAAAGTTCACTATATCAGAAGATTAGAGATATTCTCTCTGGAATAGCAATTTATGAGGTTTCACAGACATTCACAGAAAACAAAAGTGACAGACATTGACATCTCACTGTTAATATGAGAAGGAAGAGATACCCAAAATTAAACAGTGTCTAAACAGTGTCTAATCTATTAAAATTAATACTACCATTGACAACAGAGACAAGAAAAACACAGGACTAGATTAACACACATTTGAAGATTAGACTCAGTGCTACTTACTCTGCTGATCTGGAGGCTTCAATGACAGGCAAGAGCTTCAGAAGAAGTTTATCAGGTGTCATGTGGTTTTGGTTTTGCTCTCTGCTTATGTATTTACTCAAATCAAATTGATCCAACTGCTCTGAGGTCAACAAAACAAAGACAACAGCCGGCCATTGTGTAGAGGACAGTCTGGCTCTTGACAGACCACCAGAACTGAGATACTTCTGGACTTCACTGACGAGAGACTGATCACCGAGTTCTTTTAAACAGTGGAACAGATTGATGGATTTCTCTGGTGAGCGATTCATTCTAATTCTTGTTTTAATGTACTCAATCGTTTTCTCTTCCTTGTACGAGATGTTTATAATGTGTGTCAGAAGACCTTTCAGAAGCATCTGATTGGACTCCAGCGAGAGACCCAGAAGAAATCGGAGGAAAAGGTCCAGATGTCCATTCTTACTCTGTAAAGCCTTGTCCACGGCTCTCTGATGCAGGTCAGATATTGTGTGACATGTGAACTCATGTGCATGTTTTGAGCTGAGCTTTTCATTGAGCACATCTTTCTTGTCCAGCAGGAATGAAAGCAGCACATATAGAGCTGCGAGATGCTCCTGAATGCTCAGATGAACAAAGCAGAAGACTTTCCCATGATACAAGCCCAACTCCTCTCTGAAGATCTGAGTGCACAATCCTGAGTACACTGATGCTTCAGTCTCATCAATGCCACACTCTCTCAGGTCTTCCTCATAGAAGATCAGGTTTCCTTTCACAAGCTGCTTGAAAGCCAGGTTCCCCAGTTTAGGAATCATGTCTTCATCCTTCACGTTCTTCTCATAGCCCTTCTCATGTTTTATGTTGGTCTGAATGATCAGGAAGTGTGTGTACATTTGAGTGAGAGTCTTGGGAATCTCTCCACTCTCTGCTTCACTCATCATCTTCTCCAGAACAGTAGCTGAGATCGAGCAGAAGACAAGGATGTGGCACATGATGAAGAGGCTCCTTGATGGCTTCAGGTGTGAGATGATCCTGTTGGCCAGACTCTGATCACTGATTCTCTCCCAGAAGTATTCCTCCTTCTGTGGATCATTGAAGCCTCGTACCTCTGTCACTCGATGGATGCACTCAGAGGGGACGAGATCAGCTGCTGCTGGTCTGGAGGTGATCCAGATGAGAGCAGAGGGAAGCAGATTCCCCACAATCAGGTTCATCAGCAGCATGTCCACTGATGTCTCTTTGGTCACATCCTGTAGAGTCTCATTGCTGTCAAAGTTTAAGGGAAGACGGCACTCATCCAGACCATCAAATATGAACAACACTTTATATTCATCATTGAATGGTTTCATTTCATTGGTTTCAGGAAAGAAAATATGCATTACATTCAAAAGACTGAGTGTTTTGTCCTTCATCAGATTGATTTCTCTGAAAGGAAGTGGAAATATGAGCTGGATGTCCTGATTCTCTTTCCCTTCAGCCCAGTCCAGGACGAACTTCTGCACAGAGACTGTTTTTTTCATGCCAATGCCAGCGACTCCCTTTGTCAGCACAGTTCTGATGGCTTTGTCTTGTCCAGGTAAAGGTCTGAAGATGTCACTGCATTTGATCGGTGTGTCCTCTGTTGCTGCTCTCCTGGATTGTGTCTCAATCTGTCTCACCTCATGCTCATTATTGATCTCTCCACTCTCACTCTCTGTGATGTAAAGCTCTGTGTAGATCTCATTCAGCAGTGTTGGGTTTCCCTGCCTCGCTGTTCCCTCACACAGACACTCAAACTTCTTCTTCAGATTTGATCTGAATGTCTTGAGGGGTTCAGCAGGGTCGTGGCTGAAGATTAAAATAAATAATTTAAATTAAAAAATATAATAATACATTATTAGAATGTTGTATATTCATATTTCATAATATATACATACTTCATATAGTATATATATGATGATAACATATTTGTTTAAAGCGATCTTCCTTTAGTTTATGACATATGGGTCTAAAACCCTATTCAGACGGTAATTGTTTCTCAGGGGGACGCAAGTGATTTTCACCATTTACAGGGGGTAGTCTGTGTTTTAATTGCCGTCCGAATCCAGTATGTCAGTGTTTTTCTCTCACCACCCCCATAAAAATTCCCCGGCCAAATTACCTACTGTTTTTAGACAAACACAGAGGTCGTGTGGTAATTTAATTGCCGTCCGAATCCACATCTCTGAGTTTACAAGAAGAAATCAATTGAAAATTCAGTGCTTAACCCTTTTTGAGCACTCCCGAACACCGTAAGGTACGTTATCTGTTGTACTTTGGTGTAATTTGCATACATGTTTATTTCTGAAATGCTGGAAAGCATTTAAAAGAATACCACAAAACCTCACAACAACTACTGAGAACAAAAAGAAGAAAAAAAAACAAACAAACACAAAAAATGTCTCTATAATATGGCAACAACGACGTATGCAATACAGTTTAAAAATGTGTATTATAAATGGATATAAAGGCTACATAACTATATCGCGTATAATTATATACCACTATAGCACGTCTTTTTAAACAGAAGATTTAAATAATCAAATAGCCTAATAAATAGGATTATATATTATAAAATATGCTTGGAATAATAAGAATACATTTTGTAAATAAAATTAATTTTATTTACAGCAGACAATTATGTGACTGGTCACGTGAGCAGTGGGTTCGTAGGATCACAGAACTCTTTGAATAGATTGCCATCCGAATCCATGAGTTTTATCACTGAGGTGATATGTAAATGTATTTTTACAGACGTCCACATGAGAAACATCTACCATCCGAATCGGGCTAAATACCGCTCCTGGAGGGCCGGTGTCTTGCATAGTGTAGCTCCAGAACACCTGCCTGGAAGTTTCTAGTAATCCTAAAGACCTTGATTAGCTAGTCCAAGTGTGTTTAATTACAGTTGGTACAAAACTATCCAAAATATGCACCACCAGAAGCCCCCTCAAACACATTTCTTACAACCAACATCAATGACAGCACCTGATTTAGGAAGTTTAGGCTGTTAGGTTAATGTGGTATAAAGATGTGATTACATATTCTGATATTGTTAAAATATCAGCATGTATCTTTATCATTCACATTTAAGGTTTATAATAATTTTAGAGGGCATCTGAGATTAATCAAAAAGGTGTTTGGGAGCAAATATGTGCAACACAAAAACTAGGCAAAATACTAACCCAGGCTCAATGGATATACATGCTTGTGGTGACATTTGTGCAAAACTTATTATATATCTTACTGCACGTTTCACGGTGGTTTTAAAGTGAAATTTCCAGTGAATGGTGTTAAATTGAGTGTTAAGAACGTGACCGTGGCCTGGCTTTTATCACGTTGGTATAGGCACGTATTGCAGCATTTTTATTATGTTGCTTCAGAAGGGGGACATTGGGGAGCAGTGCATAAAGCATTTACCTGAGCCCAAGATCAGATTGACCCCAGATGTGTCCACTAAAGTTATGCAGAGCATCCACTGACTGTTCACTCTTCTTGGACACACAGCTGGATTCTGGCAGGTTCTGTCTGTGCATTGAAGTTAAACAACAAATTAATGTAATTCACATCCTCTTATATTAATGACTTTTGTAATGACTGATTGCTATAGGAAACTAAAATATTTCATTAATTTGATTTATTCTGTTGGAGACAAAGTGTAAGTGTGATAGCACACATATTGGAGCTGTTATTAAAGACCTTCATTCTGAAATGCACTGCATATAGACATTAAAAACCCATTATAGCATTAAATTTGAACAAACAGATGTAATAAGATAAACACTTTAGTACAGTGATTACCTTAACCCAAGATCAGAGTCTCCACTAAGCTTAGGTGGATGATCTATTGACCGGTCACTCTTCATGGACACACAGCTGAGTTCTGGAGGATCTGGTCTGTGAAGTGAATGTGAACACAACAAATGCATTTAATTCACATACTCTTTTATTACGTACGTCGAAGGAAGGCCTGCCTGACAAATCTAAGGCCTGTCCCTCTGACCTCTACTCCAACGCTCTCTATTCCACTTGGTCTCTGGAACTGCCAGTCCGCTGTTAACAAAGCAGACTTCATTTCTTCTATTGCTACTCATTCTGGTCTCAGCCTCATGGCACTGACTGAGACCTGGATCAAACCTGAGGACACTGCCACTCCCGCAGCCCTCTCCTCTCATTTCACTTGTTCCCACACCCCTCAGTACCGACCGTGAGGGGTGGAGGTACTGGTCTCCTTATATCGAAATGATTGGAAATTTGATCTTCAACCACCACCTACAGGTAACGCTTCATTTGAATCACATGCTGTTACTGTAACCCACCCTTTTAAAAATCCACTTTCCGTGTGGTCATTTATCGTCCCCCAGGTCAATTTGGGGAAACTTCTTGGAGGAGTTGGACGTGCTGCTATCAAAGAATCCTGAAGATGGTACTCCTCTGGTACTGCTTGGCGACTTCAACATCCACCTAGATAAACACCCCAGGCTGCTGACTTCAACACTCTGCTCGCCCTCATTGATCTCAAGCGAGTCTCTACTACAGCGACTTACTCACAAATATCGGGCAAACCAACTGGACCTCATCTACAGCGCGCTGTTGCTCAGTGGACAACCACTTTAGTTACTCCACTGCACACCTCAGACCACTTCCTCATTACTGCTAATCTAGCACTTACACCTGAAGCGGCAACACCGCTCCAACGCGGGTCACTTTCGACGGAACTTACGCTCACTCTCTCCATCTCGCCTATCCTCTGTGGTCTGCATTCCTCACTTCCTTCCACTCTCGCACTTTTCAGCTCTGGACACGACACAGTGCTACGGACACTTTTTGTTCCACTCTGACCTCTTGCTTGGACAACTTTTGCCCACTGTCGTCTAGACCAGCAAGCACCACCCCCATCTGCCCCTTGGCTGTCCGATGTACTCCCGTGAACATCGCTCTAAAACTCAGGGCTTGCAGAGAGGAAATGGCTTAAATCAAGAAACTCTACCGACCTCAGTGTGTATCAGGCTCTCCTCTCTTCCTTCTCTGCAAACGTCTGTCACTGCTAATGCATCATATTACCACGACAAGATTAACAACTGTTTTGTGACGCTCGGACACTCTTCAAAACTTCTACTCTTCTCTCTTAATCCGCCTCCACCTCCTCCTCAATCGACTCTTACAGCTGATGACTTTGCAGTTTTTCTTCACGAATAATACAAGAACCATCAGTGACCAATTCTCCACACCAGCACCGCACTGAGGATAACTCACACCGACTAATGCTCACTCGGTTCTCCTCCTTCTCTCCACTCTCAGAGACAGGACGTTTCCAAACTTATCCTGTCCAGTCATCCTACTACTTGCCCACTTGATCCGATCCCCATCACCTCCTTCAAGCGATTTCTTCTTCAGTCATACCTTCACTTACTCACATTATCACCTCCTCTCTTCACCTCTGGAACATTTCCCCTCAGCATTTAAGCAGGCTCCCTCGGGTAAATGTCACCATTGTGATTTTGTATGGGGTAAGCCCACTGCTGAAGAAACCATCTCTAAATCCAGCACTTCTAGAAAACTACAGACCGGTATCCCTTCTTCCATTTATTGCAAAGACACTCGAACGAGCTGTGTTCAACCAGCTCTCTATTGTTTCTGTACAGAACAACCTCCTGGACAGCAACCAATCTGGCTTCAAAAGCGGCCAACTCAACTGAGACTGCCCCGCTCCTCGGTTGCTGAAGCCCTGCGACTGGCAAGAGCAGCTTCAAAATCCTCAGTTCTCATTTTGCTGGACTTGTCTGCTGCTTTTGACACTGTTAATCACCAGATTCTCCTGTCCACCCTCAGAAATATAAGCCACAACTATTTGCTACTGGGGTTCCTGAAGGCTCGGTGCTTGGAATACATCCTTCATGGGTGTCTTGGAGGGTGAAGTTTCTAAGCCACAACAACTTGCTACTGGGGTTCCTCAAGGCTCAGTACTTGGAACCGCTTCTCTTCTCCATCTACATGACGTCATTAGGATCTATCATTCAGAAGCATGGCTTTTCCTATCACTGCTATGCTGATGACACTCAACTCTACTTCTCATTCCAACCAGATGACCCGACGGTAGTTGCTCGCATTTCAGCCTGTCTGAGTGACATTTCTAGCTGGATGAATGACCATCACCTTCAGCTCAACCTTACTAAGACTGAACTGCTGGTGGTTCCAGCTAACCCATCGTTATCATCACAACTTCTCTATACAGCTGGGTTCGTCAACCATAACTCCTCCAGGACAGCCAGAAACCTAGGAGTTGTGATGGATCATCAGTTAAGCTTCACAGACCATATTGCTACAACGACCCGGTCCTGCAGATTTGCATTATACAGCATTAGGAAGATTAGACCCTTCCTGTCAGAGCTAGCCACCCAACTTCTTGTCCAAGCTCTTGTTCTCTCCAGACTGGACTATTGTAATGCTCTTCTGGCGGGCCTTCCTGCATGTACTATCAAGCCTCTACAACTGATCCAGAATGCAGCAGCGAAGGTTGTCTTCAATGAGCCAAAAAACAGCTCATGTGACTCCTCTCCTCATCAGGTTACACTGGCTACCAGTAGCCGCTCGCATCAAATTCAAGGTACTGATGCTTGCCTACAAGACGACCACTGGCACGGCGCCAACATACCTAAACTCACTAGTTCAGTCTTATGCGCCCTCCAGAAGTTTGCGCTCTGCAAGTTGAACGACGTCTTGTGGTGCCATCCCAAAGAGGTTCAAAATCACTCTCACTGACTTTTTCCTGGACTGCGCCCAGCTGGTGGAATGACCTCCCGATCTCAATTCGAACAGCTGAGTCTTTACTCATTTTTAAAAAACATCTAAAGACTCATCTTTTTTGCCTGCACTTAACCAACTAATACTAGTACTTACCTTTTCTTTTTCTTGTCTATCATATTCAAAAAAAAAAAAAAAAAAAAAAAAAAAAAAAAAAAAAAACCCTGGCTACGTGTTCTGTACTAGACTAACTGAGACTTGTCACAGCACTTGTATACTGTTGTTGTTCTCTCGTTGATCTGATTGTTTCTACTGTTCTCATTTGTAAGTCGCTTTGGATAAAAGCGTCTGCTAAATGATTAAATGTAAATGTAAATGTATTAATGACTTTTGCCTAATTCAGGTGACTATATTATTCCATTAATATGTATTTTAAAGGTCCCCTGGAGTGCCTTGAAACACACAGCATTATTCTATGTGGTGACGTAATTTCAACTGAAGCAGGAAGAGAGGGCAGGATATATCTAGAGGCTGTGTAGTTGTAAAAGATATTAATATATGCCGCCTCGCGCATATGATCTGCTCTGTGCGATCGCGTCTCTGGACTGGAGCTAAAGTCCGGATCAGACTGTGTGCCTAATGGTTAGAGAGTTGGACTCGTAATCCAAAGGTTGTGGGGAGTGGGGGAGTGAATGTACATTGCTCTCTCCCACCATCAATACCACGACTGAGGTGCCCTTGAGTGACCCAACTGCTCCGTGGGCACCGCAGCATAAATGGCTGCCCACTGCTCCATGTGTGTGTTCACTGCTGTGTGTGTGCACTTTGGATGGGTTAAATGCAGAACACGAATTCTGAGTATGGGTCACCATACTTGGCTGTATGTCATGTCACTTTCACTGTCTGTATTGTTCCCTATTGCCGATTTCAGCTGGCGTTTCAGTGTCTATTTATAGTGTAGGGGGCGGGCGCTTTGGATTCTAGAGAGCATTTGATTGGTCAGAATATTTGATGAGAAGATGAAGTACGATGTGACGTCAAAAAAATCGTTCAGCCGTTTTGTCGGAAGTGACGAACTGCAATCTTTGAATGCTTATATCTTCTCAATGTGATGTCACTAAATTTGACATCTAAATTTTGTCACTGTTTTGGAGCACAGTGCCTCATAGATAACCTTAAGACAAAAATATTGATACTGTTGTACAGTAAAGTTCGCACACCAACTACAGGGACAGACTAGGACACAAAGACCAGTGAGGAGCCCAGGGAAGAACCGAAGTTCAACAGGCCTCGGGGGCCAACCCTGTGGTGAAGACTTCCCCATAGATTTCCCCTATCAGTAGTTTCATCCCCACCTCACTGGTCCATAGGTGTCAAATTACTTAAAACTAGGTTGAGAAAGAACACTATACGATCACCAGACTTAAAACCACTATACGATCAAGTCTAAAAATGTCTATGCATGAATACTGCTGGTCTGCTGTTTCTTTGTTTTCTTGTGTTGCAGGTATGTGTGCATGAAATGTCATCTTCATATGCGGCACCCTGGTGTAAAGCATCACCTCAGACATCCATGAACAAGCTTCATGAGGACCAAGAGTCACCTGAGTGAATCTACGTGGGAAATGGACTACAGAAAACAGACTTGACAGCTATTCGGGCACCATGGACTTCAAGACTTCCACTCTTATGCTACATGGTTTTCTGTGTCATCATGTAGTTTGTACAACATGTTACCATCCATGTCATATGTGTCAACAGTTATGGTTCTAAAAATAAATATTACACGCAAGTAAATCTAGGACAAGACACAGAATAAGTTATATGTGCCTGTAACCTTTTCAGGTTACATGACTGCAAGATGGGGCTTATGTTAACAAACATAGGCCATAGAATTTACTTATGAAGGTTTAAATTTGTATTATGTGAGAGTTATTAGAACTCTCAATGGGAGGACTGTGGGATTACAAATTTGTACTATGTTGAATCTAGTTTCCAATATTATAGTATGTACATTGGGTTCTACATTTTGAGGTTAAGATTATGACATTCTGAGATGATCAAGTCTCAGAAACCTGGGCTGCTTGACATTAACCTTTAGTCTTCATGCACTTCCTGACTATAGGGCAAGGTCCCAAGATAAAGTTGTCTGCTAAACTCAAGGCACAGCTGTGCCTTTGTTTCTAGGAAAATGTGAAGGTATGGGTGATACTGTCAGGCACCTCTGTATTTAAATTACACGGTTATACTGATAAGATCAAAGATGGGAAAATGGCCAGCATCAAGCCGATCCCTGTATTCAATTTGCATGCTTTGTTTAAAATTGTCTCCACCTCTACTGTATGTATCCCTCCCACTTGAATGTATAAAATTTAAAAAGTATCACTGCTTTGGTGAGACTTTTGATGACTGCAGCGCCACGCAGAGCGTTCTCAATAAAGAATTCTGCTGAAGATTACCTAAGAGTCTCATGGTCTTCGCTTCTGAGTTTCCAACAATACTAACATTAAAAAAAACTTTAATTTTGATTTCATGGGGACTTTTAATGTATATTTAATTTTTTTATTTTAAATACTCAAGAGTGTTATCCATTTTTATTGGTTTAGCCCCTTCAGTCACTCTCACATGCGATTTAATGCTGCCTTCACGTGCTATCGGAATTCCAGAATTGTCAGCAAACTGCATGTGTAGCACAGTGAATGTTTATGATAGTCAACCAATGGGATGCTACATTTTTTCTTTCCGACAACAAAGCACTTGAATACGACAAGCTCATAATCACGACTTCATGAGTGGGAAATAGGAAATTTCCAATAGCACGTGAAGGCAGCATTAATGTGTTTCTGATTACTATTCATTAATATTTTTGCTGGAAAGGTTTGTTTTTCATCAACTTCCAAAAAATAAAAATAAAAGCTATTTGTACTATTTTTCCAGAGTTGGTGTAATTTGTACCAATTCTACTACGTGGCACAATTTTAAGGTTTAATGTGAAATCAAACATCCAGTAAACATCATCATCACACTGCAACAAACTACTCCTGTACTTGGAGCCAAGAACAGTTTACGCCATAAAATGTGCTGGTAATCTGTAAGAGAAAACCAACTTCTTTCGAAACCTCTGTAAATATGATGTCAGAAGCTAAATATCCGAAAGGAAATCAAACTATTCACAGAATAACATAGTTAAACAACGCCTGTCTAGGACTATGTCTTTTCTAGCTCTATAGAAAGTACAGCCCTGTCCCAAATGGAACACTTCCGGTGCACTTTCGGTCTTGCGGACTTACAATGGCCACCACTTGCATTATAATCAACGAAATACACACGATGTAAATAAGAGCTTCATTAATTGACAACTTCAGTCTTCTTTACTTGCTTTCATGTAATTTAAGTAAAATAAATAAATAAATAAATAAATAAATAAATTGTAGCAGCATTTAAACACAGGTTTCCTTAAAATATCAGTGCAAGATTTGCTTGGCGCGCATGATGCTGCATGCTCGTAAAATATGTCTACATATTTTATCTTCATTACAAATCTTGTTTGGTTTTATTTAATATAATTGCATGTAAAAAAAAAAATTGCTTTGTAATGCATATGCAAAATGTGAATTATTATTCATATTCAAGTGTTTGTGCGAAAATTTATTACGCATGCAGGACAGGGAGGGACTCTTGGTCAAGTGATTTTTTTTCCTGATAATGAAATAAAATTGTGGCGTCTCACATACATGAGAAACATATCTACAGAAAGCTTGAAATGTCTTTTAAATGAATCAATTCAAAACGAAAGCATTATGTAATCTGTGAAGGTTGTATTTCTCTTTAAAGGCACGTCCATGTGGAGAGAGCCAGCACTGTGAATTTCATCTGGCAGCCAACAAGAAAACATTTGTTTATTAATAAATAATTAAAATGTCTCCTTTTTCACAATTATTTGGCTACTTCTGCCTGTGCTTTGTGGCAAACTTAATGCATGTGCTTGAGCACAGAATATATTAAGGCTCATTATGGATTATAGTTGTACATTTAATATAAACCTGCGATTAGTTGAATAATGACAAATGAACGACTAGTAACTAGAAAAATCTTACGTGGGAGGCAGATCTATTAAATACCCTCTAGACATCTCTGTTAAAGTTTTTAAAGCATTTTATACACGTTTGCATAAATTCTTCTTTCAGAACAGTCTGTAATGGAGAGATGCCTTAACAATGATTTTTCCTCTGAAACACAAAAACGAAAATTGAAATAAAATTGCACGTTTGAGACACGCTGCCGAGCAGAGTATGAGCGGAGCGGTGTTATTCTGACTGGAGCGAGGAGAGGATTTTTTAAATGTCGGAGCGTCATGGTTTTCACTCGCTCCAGCACCACTCCATCACAAGTACAATTCATGCCAACAGCCCACATAAGCCCCTATCACACTGTGATTCCGGCAAATACACGGGTAATGTGTCCCGGCATTTGTACCCGGGTCGCTAGATTTTGCACTTTCACACTGCCAGTGATTACCCGGAATATGTGCCTGCATTCACACACAACCCGTAAAGGTCCCGTGAATACACGTGATAAGGAGTCGAAAACACTAGGCACGTTATCTTTCACTGAAGCTGGTGAACGATCTCAGCTTCAGCGCGGAAAGTAAGAAACTAACTGATCTCTGCTTCGTTACAGTTTGCACATATTTTTTTGTCGCGAACGTTGATCTGCCTTCAAAACACGCTAAAAGAGTCGCGCGGTAACGCGCGTCATCACTACGACACGGCATTAGTTCTGGCTTTTGTTTCACACAGCGCTTGTTCCGGGGACGGGACCCCGGCAATGTTACTAGGTCCCCGACCCGGGATCAATCCCGGAATCAATCCCGGGACGTGTTTGCTTTCACACAGAAGTCGACCCGGCAATCTTCCGGCAATGTTCCAGGAAAAAAAGTTTGCACACAATAGCCTAATCCCCTTTGAAACTCTCCTTTTATTTTATTTATTTATTTATTTTTAGTTTTATTTTTATAGGCTACGTTATGAACATAACATTTCAACTTTATCCACGGAGTGAAGGCGGAGCAGTGTTTCTGGTATCAGTGAACGCAGAGCGGAGTGATTATTAAATGCTCGGAGCGCGGAGGGAAACTGTTGCTGCTCCACTCCCACATACTCTGCTGCCGAGTGAGAGAGATGAACAAGACCGCCCGGTGTAGACACGATTAGACAGTGTTTGCTATATTTACAAATAATTGATATAAGAAATAAAAATAAATACATAACCTAAACCAGCGGCATAATGAGATGAAAATATAGACTAGAAAATATATTTGCACTTGCTCTGTCCTACATCCATGACACTGACTCACTGCGGAGTTGCTAGTTTTAATCTGAACAGCTCTTAACGCCGATGGACTAGTATTAAAAAAATAAATTAATAAATAAAATAAAGGTCTTTCCAGCATTAAGGTAATAACATTAGCTAGGCTACTGCTTTTTTAATCATCTTGTCTCAGTTATAAATTTGACTAGTAAATGATAAAGAATTATATTAAAACTTGTTTTGGACAATTTATTTGTCATTTGAATATTAATTTTAAGTAGGGAGGCAAAAAAATCGATTTAAATTGTTAATTGGATTTTTTGTGAAAAAAAAATCGGGGATTTTTTTTAGGCCATCGCCCAGCCCTAATGCAACAGTTTTTTTTTTAGTTAAGGCAACTTCCTCTGAAATTGAGTTATAATACCTAATAAACTTTATTATATTATCTATACAGTAGTCAACATTTGAAGTGGATCAAACCTTTCTTTAAAGTTGTTTTAAAACCTAGGCTATTGTGACGAAGAGGCTGAGGCGGTCGGATCCATCTGCAGTATTTTATTAACACAGGCAAGCCAGCAGAGATAGACAGTCATAGAACTCAAGGACACTAGGCAAGGCCAGTATAAATTACTCAAAACAGCACACAGGTAAGTGCAATCCAAGAATCGTAACTCAAACAGGCATTGGTCAAGGGCTGGCAGCTTAGGTTCAAAAACGAGATCAGAGTCCAAGTCAAAATCACAAGAGCAAACACGAGAAACAAGCTAGAGGCAGAGATTGGGTAAATCAAGACTTCACAAATGAACGATCAGCAGAGCAGTCCAGATAAAGGGGAGCTGAGGGTACACAGGTGATAATCATGCAATGATAAGGAGATTATGAGATAAGGTCAGGAGATAATGAGCAGAGGTGGATAATGGGAAAGGCAGTCCTAATACGCAGGAGAGAGGGATCTCGTGAAACCAGGAGGAGGCGTTGTCGAGCGTTCCGTGACAGCTATATGTCCTAAAAACCTGTTCTGCAAGTTTGAAACCCTCATAAGACACTCTGTCCATATGAAAGACCAAGAGATTCACACCTTTATCTCGACCCCTACAAGCTATACAGAACTACTCCAAACCCCAACCCACTCCAGTTGAACTGAATTCGGTCTGATTTTTGGCTGTGAGGAACGGTGTGTTCTCATGTTACTGGGTTGAAACATGCCTGCACTCACAGCAGCCCTAATCTTTTTATTCATTATTTTCCCGCAGCCCATATTATTATTATCACTAGACCAAAATAATAACAAATTCTCAATTGATAATTAATCATTATTTTTAAGAAAATTGTAGACGTTTGTGAACGTAGACTTCTGAGGAAGGCTTTAAGACCAAGCGGAGTCCTCCGTCAGCTGCGCCCGCTTCACAGCGAGCGCGAGCTCTAACTGACCCAGCTTCACCGTCCACATTTGGACATTATAAAATCAGTTTGAGCCGAATACAATTCATTGATCATGAGCCCAACATTTAGCAAGGCGGGAAAATATTCAGTCTACCTGAAGAAAGACATATTTCATTGAGCTAATGCTGTTAAATAGAGATAAAAAAAAAAAAACACTGTAGGCTATTAAAAAATTAGCACATCATAATAAAGAAAAAAAAAAAACAAAAAAAGCAAAATAAACCCACACTATCTCACTTTTCCATCATTGAAAAGTATGCACTTTATTTATTCACAGACTATATGGTTGAAATAATATTTTAGTTGAAAACTTTAAGTGCCATTGTTTAAAAAAAAGCATCATAGAAATGTTTCATAGACCTTCAGTTGTTATGCTTTAAAATCCAATGGACAGACATAGGCCTATATTATTGTACATTACAAATATTTGGATCGTCCCTTTTTTTCTTAAAGAGTAAATACTTATTTTCTTCAAGAATAAACATTATAAATAAAGAATAAAAAAATAACCTCTATTAGCCCTTATTTTCCATTTCAGAAGTTAATTTGCAACTCTAATGATGATGTGACTCCCCTGACAGTGGCACGTTCCTTAAAAAAATAAATAAATAAAAATAAAATAAAATAAAACCTTGTTAGAGCTATGTGAGCGATTAATAGATTTAAAAAATAAAAAAAAGTGTGTGCTTGGTTTCCGAAATGGAAAACGAATACAGTTCGTAAAAATTACATGATGAAAAAGTCATGATAACATATTATTAATTAATAGAAATAATTGAAGCAATTAAAACTAAAAAATAAAATAATAATAATTAAATAAAAATAAAAAATAAATTTAAAATACCATATTCAACTTGAATTTCAATACTATTAAACTGACTTTAAAATCTCAAGGAGTTTATACGGTAAAATGTCACAGTGCATGTTAAGTTGTCTAAATGAACTTGTATCTTATATAGTATCCGAAGACCTTGATTGCATGTTAGCATAAAACTAACAATATATTTTGACTTTTTTTTTTTTTAATGAACAATTCCTGTATATAATATGTGACAGCAACCTTTATATCAAACATTCTGAAATCGTCCACAGCTGAGCATCGCGGGAGGCAGCTTGAGCGCGCGGAGTGAATGCTCATGCACAAAGTCATTTTCAGATGCAATGGAAAAATAAAGCTGGATAAAATTATAGCTACACGAAACTTGTAAATAGTTAACAACATAGTCTAGATTAGACCCATACTCTGTTCCTAAGTATATAATGTAAATTTGTTAACCCACAATAGCACATTTTAACCGATTAATTGCCTATTTTTGTTTGCTGCATTTTTTTTAAACACGCTAAAAATAAATTAAATTTGTGAGAGTTGTATTTTATTACATTCAGAAATAATAACGACAGGCCTAATAATGCTATAGGCTAATGTACCAACAGGATATTTTTAGTTCCCTGCACTTTACAACAAATCCTTTAAATTCAACAAATTTATCAGAACAGAACTAGAATTACAAATGTATAATTCTAATGGATAAATATAATTGCAGTATATAATAATATATGCTTATAAACTAAACAAAAATAATAATTAGAAATAATTTAAAGCGATACAAAGGCCTAATGTAAGGTCGGGCTTATCTCTCTCCTTCGGGACAAATCCAAACATGTTGCCCATTTGAAGCTAAACTCTTATTCATGAGGTAAAATAGGCTTTGGTTTTACACGTGTTTCAGTATCTACGCAAAAAAAAAAAAAAAAAAAAATCATCATGAGCAAAAGTATGTCAGTGGACCGCTGTTTGCGCCGCATGGCTTGCTGAACGAGTCATGAATGGGACATTCTAAAACGCTTAACGTAAAAAATGCTTAATGTACTTATACAGTGATATTAACAGACCAAAATCACTAAACATCATACTAATAAAGTATACTATATACAAAAAATCAGATGAGCCCTGAATATGAATGCAACTTGTTTAATAACACGTTAAGCCTTATGATGGTTTTCTATGTGAGGAAAAGGCTTAACGTGTTATTAAACGTGTTGCATTCATATTCAGGGTTCATCTGATTTTTTGTAGATGGTATACTTTAAGACATTCATTCTGAAATGCACTGCATACAGGCATCAAAAACCCATTATAGTATTAAATTTGAACAAACAGATGTAATAAGATAAACACTTTAGTTCAGTAATTACCTTAACCCAAGATCAGTGTGTCCATTAAGCTTAGGTGGATGATCCATTGACCGGTCACTCTTCATGGACACACAGCTGGGCTCTGGTCTGTGCATTGAAGATGAACACAACAACGTTATCCACAAGTTACAGCTATGTTTGATCTTTCTGGTCTGAGACCTTAATTTAGAAGTTTTTCAGTTTCCAGTGCATCTTAGTTCCTGCGGTGTTTATTTCCTGTTTCCATGGGTTCTAGTGTGTTCTCACTTATTTCCGTAGGTACTGATTTGGTTCTTCACCGGTGTCTTGTTTAATTGAATGTGACCCTGTGTATTTATACTCCTCAGTTTAATCAGATCGTTGTTTGTCTTTGTGTAAATGCAAAGTAATTTATGCTGCATTTCTGTGCTTCCTTGCCTGTTGGGTCATCTCATTTATTAAAATAAATACTGCAAAGATCCCTGTCTCTACTCACCCTTCATCTTCCCTGCACAGCAACATTTCTAATTAACTCATTCAGGTGACTGAATTATTCCATTAATATGTGATCTATTGTTGAATACATGATAGTAAGTACAGCTGTTATAGAGTACACAACCATTTATCAGGGTTATTAATTATTGTATTTTAATATATTTAATACATTGAATAAAGGCACAGAAAAAAAGTAATTTCAACATTTCAACAAGATTAAGACAAATGGTTTTTGGTACATCGTTTACCTAGACTTTCGAGAGTGTCCACTAAGCTTAGGTGGATGATCTATTGACCGGTCACTCTTCATGGACACACAGCTGAGTTCTGGAGGATCTGGTCTGTGCAGTGAATGTGAACACAACAAATGCATTTAATTCACATACTCTTTTATTAATGACTTTTGTAATGAACTGATTCAGATGACTATATTATTCCGTTAATATGTATTTTATGTAATATGTATTAATATGCTATTGGAGACCTTACAGCAAGTGCACATCCACATATCAGAGCTGTTAATTAGGATCTTGCAACTAATATCTCCTGAAATGCACTACATACAGGCACTGAACAATTCTTTCTTTGTTTCAACACAGATGTAACAGGACAAACTGTTTAATACAGTGTTTACCTTAACCCAAGATCAGAGTATCCACTAAGCTTAGGTGGATGATCTATTGACCGGTCACTCCTCATGGACACACAGCTGAGTTCTGGAGGATCTGGTCTGTGCATTGAATGTAAACACAACAAATGCATTTAATTCACATACTCTTTTATTAATGACTTTTTGTAATTAATTGATTCAGGTGACTATAATATTTCATTAATATGTGTGTGTGTGTGTGTGTGTATATATATATATTCCCATTTTAAAAACTCAAAGAGTGTTTGCCATTTTTATTGGCTCAGTCCCTTCAGAAACTCTCACATGTGATTTAAATGTGTTTCTGATTAATATTCTTTAATATTTTTGCCAGTAAGGTTTGTTTTTCATCAACTTCGGACCAGCATCTGAACCGAAAACATCCACTCCATGCTGTTTTACCAAGCGTCGCTGAAACAAGGTAACGTAGCCTAAGCCTATGCATTGATGTTCGCTGATTTGAATCCCATACTCTATTTATAGCGATGTCGTGATGCGGTTTGACTAGATATGATGTTTAGCCTTGATGTTTTTAAGCAGTAAACGTATTCACGTTCAATTGCAAGAGAGTATGGCCTAAAAAAAGAACCCCTTCACACACATACACACACGCATGCATCCTCTCTCACACGCCAGTCAAACCAATCGCGGCAATGCATCACATATGCTTAAACTTTTATGTAGCCACGCAACAATAATTTCAGCATGCATTCACTGTATTCACCGGGACGTGATGTTGTGACGCAATTTTTCGAACGGATGCTTCACCTAAAATGCACCGCAATGCAAGTGATGCAAGACACGCAAACACACACAAACAAACACACAGGTTGCTAGGTTACCATAGCAAATAGGCTCACCCCAGAAACTATTATTTGTTAGCAGCCTAACGGTAAATGCTGCAGGTGTAGAAATCTACATAAAACAGATATTGACTTTGATGTCAGGGCTAGATTACTGCATGAAACCTGTTGTGCATATTAATAAATTAAATTGTTTTTCCTCTTTTTCTCCCTCTCAGAACTTCACAACGGAGTATGGACAGCTTTTTCGCCCAGCTCAGTCATAGGCTTAGTTTTGGAGCCTTATGTTGGAGTTGGAATCAATACCTCTGTTTTTTTTTTTTTTTTTTGTTTGTTTGTTTTTTTTGGAAATAAAAGCCAAATGTTTGATCATTTTACAGCCACATCATTTTTGTTATGCATTATTTGTTATGGTTGTTTAAAAACACACACAAAAAATTATCAGATTAATCGATCGATTAAGTGCTAGATTAATCGATTACAAAAATAATTGATAGCTGCAGCCCTAGTGGCAAGTTTTAAGGTTTCATGTGAAATCATAAACTTATCCAGTAAACATCATCGTCTCACTGCACCACACTAACGTTACTCCTGTACTCGGAGCCAAAAACAGTTTACGCCATAAAACGTGCTGTTAATCTGTAAGAGAAACCAACTTCTTTCGAAACCTCTGTAAAAACGTAAATATCCGAGAGCAAATCGAACTAATCACAGAATAACATCAACGCCTGTCTAGGCCTGTATCTTTTCTAGGAAATAACGTTACGTCGCTTCGTCGATGTGTTTGTAACACGCTCACCTGTGTGGAAACATATCTGAGGATAGTTTCTCATAAAGCGGATTACCATCTGGTTCCATTAAAACTGTGTAAAGATGTTTCTGTTTTCATAAAATTTCATTATAAACCGATAGATTATACTTTCACTTTCATGCACCCAAAGGGGAGGAGCGGTGGCTTCGCAAAAAAGTTCGTTTTTCCGGTTTTATGAGGACAGTTTAAACAGCGCGTTAGAGCTGACAAAAAGAAACCCGTCAATGGCCCACAGCTGATCTACTTTCTTGCACATTTGTGCGTCGAACTTCTTTAAGAGATGGACATATGTGTATGTAAAAACACCAGAAACTGAAACAACAAAAATGCTTCTTCTTCTCTTTTTTAATGGCGGTTGGCAAACCCATTTAAAAGGTGCATTTCCGCCATCTATTGGACTGGAGTGTGGAGCATGACGTATATTGGTGATAACGTTAACATACCATAAAAAATAAATAAAAATAAAAATAAATAAATAAAAACCTTTGGGAAACCTTTTGTCCAAAAACGTATTATACAAGAATACAGTTATTTTATATACTTCATTATGTGATCTTAAAATTCTATTTATTAAACCCATTGGGCGCTACATCTTCTCATCCTTCTTATAAGAACCATTAGTGAAAGTGAAAGTGAAAGTGAAAGTGAAAGTGAAAGTGACGTGACATTCAGCCAAGTATGGTGACCCACACTCAGAATTCATGCTCTGCATTTAACCCATCCAAAGTGCACACACACAGAGCAGTGAACACACACACACACTGTGAACACACACCCGGAGCAGTGGGCAGCCATTTTATGCTGCGGCGCCCAGGGAGCAGTTGGGGGTTCGATGCCTTGCTCAAGGGCACCTAAGTCATGGTATTGAAGGTGGAGAGAGAGAACTGTACATGCACTCCCCCCACCCACAATTCCTGCCGGCCCGAGACTTGAACTCACAACCCTTCGATTGGGAGTCCGACTCTCTAACCATTAGGCCACGACTTCCCACATTAGGCCTAATCCCTTACAAAAATTAACAATGGTATTTGAAATTAATGACATTAATCATGGTATTTGAAGTAAAACTGTGGTTATACAAATGGTAATCAAATCCAAAAAACTTTTACTATAATAAAACAATGGTTAAGACAAAGACTATTTCAGACATGATTTCACACTATGCATTTCACTTCAGTGTTTGAGGGGGAAAACAAAATGCCAAACGGTGATGAAAAACACATTAACTGAGTGAATAAAAGGTTTTACCTTTGCAGTCATTGTCCAAAAAAAGTTCTAAAAAATAAAAAAATAAACATAATTACCTAACCCTGAAACATCCAAGATTTGCCACTTAGTCACAAATAAAATTAAAGTTTTTAATTGCCATTAAATTCTATTGAGTTGTTCATATCACAGAGATGGCAGATACAAAGATCCACTAGATGAATGGGAAAAATTATAATAATATAACATATACACACACTTGTGAAAAAAGTTTTCCCCCCCCCCCATATCTCAAAATTTTTTTTTTTTTTTTCATGTTTGTCACACTTTAATGTTTCAGATCAAACAAATTTAAATATTAGTAAAAGATAACACAACATGCAGTTTTTAAATGAAGGCTTTTAATATTAAGGGAAAACAAAATCCAAAACTACGTGCCCTGTGTGAAGAAGTGTTTGTCCCCTAAACCTAATAACTGGTTGGGCCACCCTTAGCAGCAACAACTGCAATCAAGCATTTGCGAGAACTTGCAATGAGTCCATTACAGCGCTGTGGAGGAATTTTTGTCGACTCATCTATGCAGAATTGTTGTAAGTCAGCCACATTGGAGGGTTTTCAAGCATAAAATGCCTTTTAAGGTCATGCCACAGCATCTCAATAGGATTCAGGTCAGGACTTTGACTAGGCCACTCCAAAGTCTTCATTTTGTTTTTCTTCAGCCATTCAGAGGTGCACTTGATGGTGTGTTTTGGATCATTGTCCTGCTGCAGAACCCAAGTTTGCTTCAGCTTGAGGTCACGAACAGATGGCCGGACCTTTTCCTTCGGGATTTCTTGGTGAACAGCAGAATTCATGCTTCCATTTATCACAGCAAATCTTCAGGTCCTGAAGCAGCAAAACAGCCCCAGACCATCACACTACCACCACCATATTTTACTGTTGGTATGATGGTCTTTTTCTGTTACTTTTAAGCCAGACATAATGGGACACACACCTAAAAAAAAAACCAACTTCTTTCCAGTCAACACACAAATTACCCCAAACAAATTCTTATCATCAACAAGATTTCTTTCAAAAAAAACATAAACCATCATGTTCTTTTTGCCCAGTCTCTTTCTTATGGTGGAGTCATGAACACTGAGCTTAACTGAGGCAAGTGAGGCCTGCAGTTCTTTGGATGTTGTTGTGGGGTCTTTTGTGACCTCTTGGATGAGTCGTCGCTGTGCTCTTGGGATAATTTTGGTCGGCCGGCCACTCCTGGGAAGGTTCTCCACTGTTCCATGTTTTCTCCATTTGTGAATAATGGCTCCACTGTGGTTCACTGGAGTCCCAAAGCTCTAGAAATGGCTTTATTACCTTTTCCAGACTGACAGATCTCGATTCCTTTCTTTCTCATTTGTTTCCGAATTTCTTTGGATCTCGGCATGATATCTATCTTTTGAGGATCTTTTGGTCTACTTCACTTCTTCTTCTTCTTTTTACGGCGGATCGCAAACTTTTAGTGCATTACCGCCACCTATCCTTCTATTGGACCATTGACACTCTAACTCGATTACCTATCATCTCTCTAAATCACTAAAACCCGATATATTGTTAAGATTCTTCATCGAGCTTCATCGGACGCTGCGTCTCCAGCTCCTCCGTCCGCCCTCAGTCCTCTTAACGAGAGAGAGAGAAGAGAGAAGAAAAAAAAAACTTATACTCGCTTATTCCGATTGGTGCTTGTCAAGAACTGTAACAGTAATCTCTTAATATTTCTACCTAAATTTAATAAATATTTAATTGAAAACTGCTCTCCCATTTTCTTTATTTCATTCTTCAATTCATTTCTTTCAACTATATATTCCCTACAGTTCATTATAGCATGTTCAACTGTTTCCCTAACGCCACATACCTCGCATAGCCCTGTTGGATGTTTCTTTATTAGATGCATTGTACTATTTAATCTTGTATGCCCCAGTCATAACCTTGTGATTATGTTCTCCTCCGCTCTGCTCCTACCGGATTCTCTTCCTTTCCCCACTATTGGCTGTATTTGATACAAATGTCTGCCCTTGGAATCTGTGTCCCAATGCTTCTGCCATTCTTTCCAAATGTTCTTTTTAATAATAGATTAAATTTCAGACCCACTGAATGGAATCTGAATATCAACATTCTCTTGTTCTACCGCTTTTTTGCCAGCTTATCTGCTTCTTCATTTCCCCTCAACCCGATGTGAGCTGGAACCCACAAAAAATTTACAATTATACCATTTTGCTCTAATGAATATGTCACGAAACGCACACAGACAGGTAGATCCATTTGCAGTGTTTTATTGGGGCAATCCAAAAATCATAAACTTAGCCAGGCAATGGTCAACATCCAGGTAATCAGTCCAAAACAAGAAACATAGACAACATCAGAAACACGAAAAACCAGGGAACCAGGAAAACGCAGGGTGACATTCAACAAGGACTCCGTAACAAAGACAGAACAACCAGGGTATTTAAAGACAGGTGCAAACAAGGTAAGTGGTGACAGCTGAATACAATGAACAGTGATGAGCAGCTCAGGCTAGTGGGAAATGAAGTTCTGACGAAGGTGACAACAAGGGGAAGTGAGACCTCTAGTGGCCACCCAGGGAGACACAGAACACACACCGTGACACTACCCCCCCTCTAAGGAGCAGCTTCCAGATGCTCCTCAGAACACAATAAACACAAAACAAAGAGACCAGGAGGGAGGTGGACTGGTGGAGGCAGAACAGGGGGAGGGATGGCGGGCCAGGCCCGTGTAGGGGAACTGGGCCCGGCAGCGATGGCTCCACTGGTAGCCCAGGTGGCTTGGTCAGATCAGGGGGCCACGGTGGACCCGAAAGTTCAGGGGACCACGAGGGACCAGGCAGTTCAGGTGGCCACGGTGGACCCGAAAAGTTCAGGGGACCACGAGGGACCAGGCAGTTCAGGTGGCCACGGTGGACCCGAAAGTTCAGGGGACCACGAGGGACCAGGCAGTTCAGGTGGCCACGGTGGACCCGAAAGTTCAGGGGACCACGAGGGACCAGGCAGTTCAGGTGGCCACGGTGGACCCGAAAGTTCAGGGGACCACGAGAGGCCAGGCAGTTCAGGTGGCCACGGTGGACCCGAAAGTTCAGGGGACCACGAGGGGCCAGGCAGTTCAGGTGGCCACGGTGGATCAGTCCATTCTCGTTGTGCAGACGGCCAGGGAGGAATTCGCCATTTGAGTGGCCCGAACGGAACCTGCCAATCGGGGAGCCAGTAAGGAGCAGGCTGTGGCGATGGCCCGGTCACGGCATTGGGAACGGCATCAGGAACGACCTCAGACAAGGGCACCGCCTCGGGAACGGCCTTGGACACGGGTATCGCCTCCGGAGCCATCTTGGGCCCCCGCATCGGCCTCCGGAACAGCATCGGCCACCGCCTCTGGAATGGCCTCAGGAACGGCATCGGACCCGGACACCGCCTCGGGAACGGCCTCAGGAACGGCCTCAGGAACGGCCTCAGGAACGGCATCGGACCAGGACACCGCCTCGGGAACGGTCTCAGGAACGGCCTCAGGAACGGCATCGGACCAGGACACCGCCTCGGGAACGGTCTCAGGAACGGCCTCAGGAACGGCCTCAGGAACGGCATCGGACCAGGACCCCGCCTCTGGAACGGCCTCAGGAACGGCCTCAGGAACGGCATCGGACCAGGACCCCGCCTCGGGAACGGTCTCAGGAACGGCCTCAGGAACGGCCTCAGGAACGGCATTGGACAAGGCCCCCGCCTCGGGAACGGCCTCGGGCACGGCCTCGGGAACGGCCTTGGACAAGGACACCGCCTCGGGAACGACCTCTGCATCGGGCACCACCTCAGGAACGACCTCGGGAACGCGCATCGGGCCACCGCCTCGGGAACGACCTCGGCCTGCGCATCGGGCACCGCCTCGGTCTCTGGAAGCAACTCGGGCACCACCTCGGTCTCTGGAACAACATCGGCCACCGCCTCGGCCTCGGGCATCGCCTCGGGAACCGCCTCGGCCACCGCATCAGGCACCGCCTCGGCATCGGGCACCGCCTCGGCAACGGGCACCGCCTCGGCATCGGACATTGCATCGGGAACCACCTCGGCCACCGCATCAGGCACCGCCTCGGCATCGGGCACCGCCTCGGGCACCGCCTCGGCATCGGGCACCGCCTCGGCAACGGCACCCGCCTCGGCATCGGACATTGCATCGGGAACCGCCTCGGCCACCGCATCAGGCACCGCCTCGGCATCGGGGACCGCCTCGGGCACCGCCTCGGCATCGGGCACCGCCTCGGCAACGGGCACCGCCTCGGCAACGGGCACCGCCTCGGCATCGGACATTGCATCGGGAACCGCCTCGGCCACCGCATCAGGCACCGCCTCGGCATCGGGCACCGCCTCGGGCACCGCCTCGGCATCGGACATTGCCTCGGGAACCGCCTCGGCCACCGCACCGCATCAGGCACCGCCTCGGCATCGGGCACCGCCTCGGGGGCACCGCCTCGGCATCGGGCACCGCCTCGGCAACGGGCATTGCATCGGGAACCACCTCGGCCACCGCATCAGGCACCGCCTCGGCATCGGGCACCGCCTCGGGCACCGCCTCGGCATCGGGCACCGCCTCGGCATCGGGCACCGCCTCGGCATCAGACATTGCATCGGGAACCACCTCGGCCACCGCATCGGGCACCGCCTCGGCATCGGGCACCGCCTCGGGCACCGCCTCGGCATCGGGCACCACCTCGGCATCGGACCTTGCATCGGGAACCACCTCGGCCACCGCATCAGGCACCGCCTCGGCATCGGGCACCGCCTCGGACACCGCCTCGGCATCGGGCACCGCCTCGGCAACGGGC